>NW_004955437.1:21429745-21465530 GCF_000276665.1 Chinchilla lanigera | reverse complement strand
CATCCACCCATCCATCCATCCATCCACTACCCATCCACTCATCCATCCATCCATCCATTCATCCACGCACACCCAACTCACCCGTCCATCCACCCACCCATCCACTTACTCATCCATCCATCCATCCACTACCCATCCACCCCCCCAACACACACACTCACTCACTCAACTAATCCATCCATCCATCCATCCATCCACCCATCCATCCATCTAAAAACATTCTCTAGAACTTCTTTTGGCAAGGTATCATGCTGGTTTTACAAAGTGAGCACCTCAGCCAAGGTCCCAAGTAAATAGACTGTGGCAAAGTTTATGCATTAGGGCTTTCTTGTGGGATGCTAAGGGGAAGGAAGGAGGGTGCAAGGCCGGCAGGAAGGAAAGAAACACAGCAGCTCTCAGTGCCCTTGAAGGATTAGGGCAGGAGTTTGTTCCAGTGGCACCAGGCCTGCCAGCCTGCCATAGCTTGTGAAAGGAGTTAAGTTTAGAGTCAAGCATCTTGGAGCTAAGCATTTCCTCTGTGGGACTTTAAAAATATTACATAATATGAAATAATAATAAATATTAGTATTAAATTTTAAAATGTTTTTAGATTGTGGTGAAACACACATAATGTGAAATTTATCGTTTTAACCATTGTAGGTGCACAACCTGGTGGCATTAAGTCCAGTCACGTTGTCCTACAACTGTTGCCATCATCCACGTGCAGATTTTCCATCTCGCGACCCTGAAACTCTGTCTCCACTCAGTACGAAGCTGCTTCCTGCCTTCCCAGCCCCTGGCAACCCACATTGTGCATTCTGTCTCTGTGAATTTGACGGGACCTAGGTGCTTCACGGACGTGGAATCAGACCGTACTCGTCTTTGTGTGACAGGTGTTGGAATTCCCTTCCCTTATTAGGCCTAATCCCGTTCTCCCAGATGCATCTCACCTGCATCTTGCTCACCCACTGGTTGCTCCCACCGCCGGGCTTGGGGAACCACAGTGCCCTGAATAAGGGTACTCAGGTGTCCGAGGACTCTGCTTCTTGTCTTGTGTTTGTATCCGGAAGCGGGCTTGCTGGCTCACCAGGTAATTCTATGTTTAAGTTTGTGAGAAACTTGCACCCATTTTCCACAGTGCCTGTACCACTTGACCTGTTGGGCTTTTTTTTTTAAATCCAAGGCTATGTCACAAATTTCAGGTCCCTAAGTCCCCTAGTTTCCTTTTTTCTTCTTTACAGTGGCTTAGGGTTGTCACAACGTTCCCATTACCTGTTGCCACACTGACGGTGAGGTGGTGCTGTCGTCCTCCTCATGTAGAAGAGACATCTAGCCGCTGTTCTCACCAGCCCTGCCATTCACTTTCCTGGTTACCACCCCACAGTATCCCCCCGGGGAGCCCCTCTATCCCCACTCCCAGGACACACTGATCCAGTGGGGGCAACCTTGGGCTTTGGCTCCAGAGAGGAAAGGCAGATATCCCTTCCCCCTGGACATGGTGACTGCTTCTGTGGGAGACCCATGACCCAAACGTAGCCAATCCCAAGCCTCTGAGCACCTGCTGGAAATTTGCTAAGTGTTTGGGGAAGTGGAGTTTGCCTTCAACTGGAACTGTGAACCTTCAACTGTGGGTGGCCCTTTTTGCTACCTTGTAGGATGAAGCCAACTTGGAAGCAAGCAAAAAGAGATAGACTCTAAATAATATCCCTGGAACAACTGGATCTAAATGTACCTGAAGCTATTAGATCTGCTCCTTGATTGTTTAAGTACAAGAGCCACTAAATCTCTCTCTTAGCTTAAATAATTGAGTCAAAGTTCTCCCTCTCATACCTGAAGAGATTCCCGACTAATTCAGAAGGCGTAAGAAACTTGCCAAAGATCAGCCAGAAAACAGTGGTGCCAAGTCTATACCCCTACAGGAGTCCTGACTTAGATCTGGATCCCAGCTTGGGATTAGCACTAACCGCTGTTCCTCTCTCTCTCTCTCAGAACTCTGGGGTGGGCACCCTGGGACAGGAGGTGGGTCCTGCTTGAGGCACTGCAGGAGACAGCAGTCACGGAGCGCAGTGTCTGAGACCTGAACCCGTGCCAGAGCTGGCAAATTATGGCTCAAGGGCATTTTGCCCACCTCCCGCTTTTGTACAGGCTGCTAGCTGAGAGTAGACTGCTTTTCACATTTCTAAATGGTTGAAAGAAATCAAGAGAATATTTTGTGGCATGCAAAAATTTGTATGAAATTAAAATTTCACCATCCATAAAGAATGTTTTCTTGGAACTCTGCCACCTGTCTTCGTTTACATATTGTCAGTTGCTGCTTTCACACTGAAACGGCAGAAGTGACTCTGCCAAAGAGACCGCCTAAAATATATACTATCTGGCCTATTTGGAAAATGCCTTCCCAGGGCTGCCATTCCCTGAGGGTCCATCTTCAGCGCTAGTGGCCTTCTTCCCAAGTTCCCATCATGCCCTCTCCTACTTCCTCTTCTCCAGCCCTGTCCTTAAAGAAGCAGGACCTACATGAAAGCAGCAACTGCACAGAAAGTGCTTGGCATGGAGCCTGGCACATCCTGGGTGCTCGGTGATCAGAAGGTGGTGGTAAGCAATCTGACTTGGCAGTTAAGTACTTACACAGAGACTCTGCATCCTGTCTCCATCACTTCGTGTGTGACCTTGGGCTAGTCGCTTCACCTCTCTGGCTTCAGTTGCTTCCTGGAAAATAGGAATAATAGTAATAGTACTACCTCATGTCCTTGTGAGGATCAAATTAGTCATTACCTAACAGTGCTTCAAAGAGTGCCTGGCACACAGGAAATGCTGGGTAAGATCGAAGTGCCTCTGTTCTCATTGACTGAACATCTGCCCACAACTGGGGGTCCAGCCTAGGATGGCTAAAAGCAGCCCCACGGGTGGTGGGCAGTTTCTACGGCTGACAGGACCATGAAGCTGCCAGGGTGCCCTGGCCTTTGCCTGTGGGGCAGGATCTGGCTGAGCTTCGATAGTACCTTGCTCTGCCTGTCTCTGGCCAGACATCCTCTCATGTGGTGGGCCGGGGCCCAGGACAGGAGGTCCAGATGAGTTGAAGCCCCGAGCTGGCACAGCCAGGAGTGTGGGGAAGAGGGCAGAAGAGTGATGCAGCCCGGGCTCCTGGGAGAAGGACCTTCTAGGCCACTGCCTCTTCTCCCAGTTTACCTGGCCTCCTAGGCCAAGAGCAGAAAGGAACGATCCTGGAACTTCTGTCTGGACTTAAGGTTGCAGAAGTTCTTCGAGTCCTGGGGGTCCCCAGCTGGTCCCCAGGCTCCAGTTTTGTTGGGCCTGGCCATCCATAATGGCCCTCCATACACACCCCACAGACCCTCCCTGCCAGGTGTTTCCAGGTGGGCCCAGCCTGCAGCGCCCCACAGGTACAAGCACACTTGACAAGGATGAGGTACCTGCTCACACACAATGATGCACAACACCTGGACACACACCCTCAATGGGTGTGCCCACACTCCCTGTGCACACAGGTAGGCACACACCCAGCCTCACCCACCCAGAGCCCTCAGACAGCTGCGCCTCCTCCCAGGAGCACCTGCGACCTAACCCCACCAGGCATCACTCTGCTCCTGGGCTCATCTGCAGGCCAGAGCAAGTAGTCATCGGCACCAGGTCCAGGGACATCACACAGAGTGTCCAGAGGGAGACAGGTTCTTAGACAGTGTCCTGGCCAGCAGCCCCCATCTGGAGGCACACCTCAGAGGCCTTTGTTAAAATCCGCAAGACCAGCTTCCAGCCCAAACCTGGGGAATGGGAATCGGGTGGGGGTGATGCGTGGTGAAGTGGCTGGCATCTAACAGGCTTCCAGGGTTTCTGAGGCCAGGCAGGCCTATCACTGTTCAAATACAACAACCAAGGCAGAGAGAGGTCGTACAGCAGTTATAGGAGCAAGCCAGTACCAGGACCTTGGTCTCCTTGTTCCTTGTTCCCCAGCTCTGGGTCTGCAGACATCTCCCGCCCTTCACTGCCCACCGCCAGCCTTGAGTGCTTCCTCCCCTCCGCCTGCTTCCCCATAAGGGGGATGGCACTTGTAACTCTGCAGGGCCAGCCCACAGCACAGGGTCCCGTGGGTCTGGATGGTCATCCCCATCCCCATTCCCACGGGGAGGCCTCTGGGTGGGAGGCCCCCCGCAGGGAGGGCAGGCTAGGCTCCCTGAGATTGCAGCTGTTCACCACAACCAGCCCAACCCCCACACCACTCCTGGGGGAGGCCCGAAAGGGGAGTCCACACACTGCCCAAACATCTGGACTGTTCTGAGAGCCAAGACATACCATGCAGATGTTTCCAAAGCTCAGTGCTGGGTGTCAGCAGAGGGCAGACATCTGGAAGCAGTGGTGGTGCTGGTGCTGGAGGCAGAAGAGTGTTTCAGCCCAGGATTTGGAGTAACGTTTGCACAGAGCTGGGGCATGGGTGGGTCCCCACCTGGCTGGCCTCTTTGGGTGGGATACGGATCCCAAGGGCAGCAGTCAGGTGGCATCAACAATAACAGCTACCATTTACTGCGCACTTATGTGCCAGTACTGTTCTGCATTTTCCACATATTATCTCATTTAATCCTGACAACAACCCGGCAGGCAGGGACTAGCCCCGTCCTCATTCTTCGGGTGGCTGCAGCACAAGGAAGTCACCTGTGAGCTGGCGGCAGTGCTAGGCTCACATGGAAGCCCGCACAGGTCACCAGTGTACAGCCCTGTCCTGTTCCAGGAGCAGTTCCCAAGGGTCTCTGGGGACGAATCCCAGGGGCCCTTCTTCCCTCAATATCACTGCATATGGGGAAACTTTGTGCAAAGAAAGTGGGCTTCTAGGGCTTTCTGTTACCTGTGTTGGGACTGGGGAAGGAGGTCACAGTAGGAAGCCGAGCCAGGCTCTCCTCCTAGGCTGGTGGGCGCCCATTCTCCCAGGGCTTCCGAGGCCACAGACTGCTCCCCCAGCAGAAGGTAAGCTCCCTGCAGCAAAGGCCGGCTGTGGCCAGCAGGGCTATTTATTTTTCTGTCCCTAAGCCTTTGAGTCATCTGTTTACATGAGGAGGAAAAGGATCTGGGCTTAGTATCCCTGCCCAGGCTCTGCCTCCCCTCGCATGACTTCGGTGGTAGCGGACAAGAGGGGGACCTGCAATCAAAGAGCCAGGATGCTGATCAGGCCTCACTGCTGCCTCCCTAGCTCCAGGACAAGAACTCAGTTCTGCTGGGCTGGGCAGAGAGAGGAGGTGCGGGAGCCCACTGCAGCGTCCGGCCTCTATTTCTGTGCTGCACCACCCCCCTACACCCCCCGCCCGCCTTGCCTCCCGCAGACTTTCCTGCAGGCCTCCAGGCTCTGGCCTCTTCCCTTTCCTCCTCCCAACACAAGAGCAGCTGCCTATACCCATGCACAGCCTAGTGAGAATGCTCATCCACCCCCTACATACACGGGCAGGAAAGATTGTGTCCCCTCACCAGGCCCTCAGGGGAAGGTGATGCGGGGCAGCTGGGGCCAGAAGTGGGGTTAAGTGGGGGGCTTCCTGGGTTCTGAACCCCACACATAGAGGAATGCCCTGCTCCTAAAGGCTGCTCTGGCTCACTTGTTCCAAAGCCGGACTGTTCTGGGCATGACAGGGAGCATGAGCAAAGGCCCGGGGGGGGGGGGGGGGGGGGCAGGAGGAACTAAAAAACCAGTGTGGGTGGAGCACAGAGGGACTCTGTAATGAATCATTTCCTGGACATGCAGCCTCTACACCAGGAAAATGCCATGGAAAAGTTCCTGTTTCCAGAGGGCTGTGATGCTCAGAGGAGGGCATGGACCTGAGAAAGGCTTTCTGCTGAGGAGGAGCCTAGGTCTGCCTGCTGGGACGCCTGCACCACCCCATCCCAGCTTCTGCTGCATAAGGCAACCCCCAGCTGTCCCCAGCCCAATGAGGTCAGCACTAGGTTTGTGCCCCATCAGACTGCCGCCCTGCCACCAGAGCCCTCCCAGGAGGCTGTGCACCCACTGCCATGGCCAGGGCTGGGCCTCCGCTCACCCACCCTGGGGCCTGGCCTCGTAGAGAACAGCGAAGGATGGAAAAGCTGGGCCCCAGGATCTGTGCAACAATGTCAGGACTGCTTTGAGCCACCCGGTGTTTGGCCCACAGGGCCCAGACTTAGCTCTGATTCCTTAGGGGACCTCAGCTAATCACACACTGTCTGTGCCTGAGTTTCTTGGGGAAACTTAAAAAAAAATCTTTTCTCTCCCATGATCTCCTGCTTGGAAGGCAAGGAGAAACAATGGATCTTGTCAATCTGTTTCTGTGCAAATGATTGTGTGAAAAATGCTGATTCGGGACAGATACATGAATCCAAAGTCCTTGGATATACTTTTGAGAGCAAAGACACACATGCACGCACTTGTAAATGCACACATCTTACCCTCGACACATAGGTGCACACTCATGGACACACGAACACATGCAACATACAACCAACACACACACACGCACAAGTGCTAGTCTCATTTCCCTTTCACTTCTTCAATTTTACCAGTTGCTAAGTTGCCGAGGCTGGGATTGAACTTGGAACCCTCTTGCCTCAGCCTCCAAGTGCTACGATTAGCCCTAACCCTGAGTACTGGGATGAAAGGGATATGCCACCACACTTGGCTCAGTTAGACTTTTTGTTACAGGAGACCAGAGAGCCCAGGTTCTGAGTTCCCATGCTAGGTCACAGTTTTGGGTGCCCCTATGTCTGGACCATGGTATAACTGCATTGTGTGTTTACGTTGATAACAGAGTTGGTGCATATTGTGGTTTTGTGTCTGTAGTAATCAGCTCATTTTTACAGTCCTAATTTCACTTTTTAAAATCAGATTTTATTGGTTCATTTTAGATATACATGATGATCACATTCATCATGAAGAATTTGTACCTGTACATGACATAATTTGGGTTTTTTTCCCCATTCCCTTCCCTGTCCGTCAGCCCCTCTTCCCCTCCCCATTTACAAAAGCTTTGTTTCCATGTTTTCCCTCTTTTCTCATTTTTTCCATTTCCCTTTTTCCTTTTCCCCTCCCCTCTCCTTTGTTCCTTTCCCCATTTGAATATTTTCTTCCCATTTCACAATACCTGATATATATTCTGGTCCTTATTTACACTTTTGGTGTCTAATTTCACTTTTTAATATCATGTTACCACTATCTTCTCCCAGCCTACTCGTCCTGATACATAAGCCCCTTGACAACTTTAGAGCTTAGGTTGAGAAGCAGGGAAAGGTGAATCCACCGGTCCAGGGTCTGTAGTTCCTTTTAGGGTGGAAACAATGCTGCCAGACCCTGACTCAGTTTCCCCACTGCAACACACTGCTGTTGGGGAGAGCTTAGAAGTCAGCTCCTGAAGTCTAAGGTCCGTCGTGAGTCTGAGACCAAGCGGAGGACCAACCCCAGAGAGCAGAAAAGGGGCTAACAGCAGAGTAGGGCCCAGGGTGAGCCCCTGGGCCCTCACTGGAGTGACTGTGCACTTGGAAGCTCCTGGGGACCAGCCAGCGGAGCAGCTGTGGCCTGAGAGCTGGCCAGGCCCCTGACCTGGACTCTGGGGGCTGGCATGCACTGGGCTTCCTCTCTGGCGGCCAGCCCCTTCCACAGAGGCCTCTCTTGGCAGGACAGCTGACACCCAGGCCTTTGCAAGGTGAGAGGGCCTGGCCATGAGGCGAGCCAACTGTTCCTATCCCTATAGTCAACCCACAGGGGCCTGTGGTCTGCACACCTGTCCCTCAGCATGCCTGCGGGCAGGAGCCCAGCAGGAGCCTTTCCCTGCCTCATCCTCTCCTAAAGCAGGAAGAACCCTCCATCACTCATGGTCTCCATCTCCCTCCCACCACACTCCTCCATTCTGTGGATGCTAGGGAGAGAGGGACTGTCCCTGAGTAGAACAGGCCAACTCTGCCGGGACCTTCGATATCGGGCTGCCCTCTGTTGCTGTCAGGGACCCGAGGTGGTGGGATCTGACACCAACAGTGCCTTCGTGGCTGCCCCTTGGGCCCCCTCGGTGACAACCTGAGAGACTGGGAATGAGCCCATGGGAGCAGCTGGGTGTGAGGAGGGATTGGCAAGTCCTCATAACCCTGAAGATGAGGCAGCAACCATAACCACTAGTTCCAATACTACTGACCATTTGCCAAATCCCCTTCCTGGTAGTCACTCCTCAGAACCCTAAAAGGGTATTATCATGTTACCCCGTTTCATGGATGAGGAGAACAAGGCCCAGGAAAGTTAAAGCCTTGTGTTCAGCAGGGGCCTGGCCGGTCTGGATGCCAGCAGACTGCTCCAAGACTCTTCTGAAGCCTCTGCAGACCCCCCAGCTGGTGCGACAACTCTGCCCTGAATGTTCCTCGATGGTACAGAAGCCCGTGCCAGCCCAGATGGATATCCAAGGTGTTTCACAAAGGACTGACAGCAGTGGCTGTCTTTAGGCCATTGCAGAAGTCCAGCTGTGTCCCCACTCCTTGCTCCTCCCCCTGCTACCCCAGCCCAGCCACTCCCCTACTGGAACCGTGGCACCCTCCTGCGGAAAGCCACCCGCTGGGCTCCCTCTCCCTGTCCCCCTAAACAGCTGAGCTTGTGCAATGTGAGAGGGGAGGGACTTGCCAGAGGTTTCCGGAAAGCATCCAGAGGTCACGCTGGGCTAGCTCAAGTAGGTCCGGCCCTGACCGCCACTTTGAATAGCCACTGTCCCGCCTGGGTGCCTGCCTCAGCACCCCGAGGAAGCTAACTGGTGGGTGGGGAGTTGTGGAGGCTGGAGCTGGTTTCCCGCTGGAGCAGGCAATAGCAGAGCGAGTGTTTCACCCGGCAGCTGCCAAACACCCAGTGGCGGAGAGGGTGGAGTGGAGCCCCCAGGCCCTCCAGCCTCCGCCTGCCTTCCCAAGCCGACCTCAGTGCACAGTGAGGGGTCACCCTAGTCAACCTCCCCGACCTGCCACCTAGCCAACACCCAGTCACCTGCTTGCCACAAGTCTACCCCCTAACTCCCCACCTATAACTGGCAGCCTGCTTACCCAACACCTGCCTGCCCACAGTCTAAATGGAAGCCACTATTTCCAGAACCATCCCCATCTGGGCTTCAATAATGCTGCCTCGAAGCTTCCAGGCCACTCGAGAATCCTGTCAGTGGCTTGGCCATGGACAGAGATATTCTCTCCTGGGGTTGGAAGGGGCAGAGCAGGTGGTACAGGGCACTGGAGAGGAATGGCTTCTTCGCTGCTCCTGGGTCAGGTGCTGCCTTCTGAGAGAACAGGAGGTGGCTATACCCACCTCTCGTCCCCCTTCTGCAAAGACATGGGTTTCAAACACAGGCGCCAGGCTGAAGGGCCACAGTGAACAGAGTCCCATATGCCAGGGGCGGCAGAGTAGAGTCGTACAAAGAGAGGCACTGGGTGAAAACCAGGCAGCTGGACTGCTGTCTGCCTCAGCCATAGGGGGCCCAGGGCACCACATTGAATCTGGGCTTTTAGTTTAGACAGCCACTCTGGGGTTTGGGCAAGTCACCAGCCCCTCTGAACCTCTTGACAAAATAAAACGGTTTAACGGGATGACCGCTCACCTCAACAGGCTCTGGTCCTGTGACTGTTCTTGGGTTGGAGGGCCCTCTCTGTCCTTGGCCTTTCAGATCCAATAGTGAGACTCCTATGTCACCCACTGACCAAGTCCCCTGCTGCCTGGTTCCCATATCACCCACTACGGCCCCTCCAAGGCCCCCAACCCCGTGCTGGGGACAGGTCAGCAACATCGGTGCGACAGATTGTCTAGTCCAGGAGGATGTACGTTAGTATCCACTGGCTGCTAGCGGCCACCTGGAGCACTGTTCTCAGAAGGATCCTGTGCTCCATAAGAAAGGGACACTTCAGCTAGTGATGTCTGCATAGGCACATGAATAGGCAAAGGGCACAGCGGCATCAGGAACTTGGAAACCCTAGCAAAGGTCCATGCTGGCCTCTGAGGTTCTGTCCCTAGTGTTATTAGCAAGCTGACAGCAAGGTCTTATTAAAAGTGACTTCTCTTGGTTATTCTACAGGAGAAAGAAAAAAGGTAGATCTACTCCCAGATCAGATAGCTGTCAACTGAGAGACAGGGCCCTCCCTGACGTCAACGGGGTGGTGGCAGGAAGATCTTCCCAAAATGGCTACAAACATGTTGTAAGTACGTGCTCTTACATTTTGAATACTTTTTAGCATGTTCAGAGTTTTCATAAAAACAGAAGCTACATAAGGGAGGAGTCTTGTCTTGGTCTGCTCTTTCCAGTGGAATGAACTGCTGGCCCTAGTGGACCTAAGTGTGCTACCCACCATTCACTCATTCTTCCCTTCCTTCCTCATTCACTCACTCCACGTTCATTCACTCATCCAGCCGCCTATTCATTCATCCACTCCTTCACAGCAAGTGTGCACGGACTGTCTCACTCGCACCGCCAAGCAATCTCTGCTAACTACTCTCTGCTAGGCCCCTGAGGGTCTCAACCGGCAAGGGCTTGGAATAAAACTAAAGGCTCCAGCCTGCTAAGGCCAGGCCTCATGGTGTAAGTGCACCCACAGGAAACCAGCTCCCCTCTCTGTCCTCAGTTTCCTCACCTATTCATGGCCAGTGGGCAGCATGAGAAGGAAAAGAAAGGAAATTTGCAAAGGGCAAGCAAGATACTTCCCGGCCATGGGTCCTATTCGCTGTTCAGGCCGAGTGACAGGCAAAGCAGTCTGGCTGGAGCTGCAGAGAAACCAGGCACGGTGAACCCCTGTGCGGAATGTGTCCTAGGGATGGGCCTGGCCGAGCAGCTCCTGCACTGCTGCGCGGGGTCTGTTCGTGTGCAAGTGAGCTAGAGGGTGCTTGGAGGGGTATGCATGTGTGTTAAACATGTGTGTTACATGCCTGCTCTTGTGTTTGCCTGAATATGTGCTCCTACTGTATGGCATTCCACGGCAGCATGGGAAGGGTGGGCTTCAAGCCTCTAGACCCTTCCAACAGCTCTAGACCCTCTAGACCCTTCCGACAGCTTCCCCCTTTCCTCCCCTCACTCCTGATTCTACACATCTCTGCAGTCCGCCCCACTGTAGGAGGCTTCTTTAGCAAAGAAACAAGAACTTAAACCACTGCCTGGGTTTGAACCCTGGCCCTTCCATCTTTGGGCCACAACACCTCGGGTGAGTTTGTTTCCCCCTGGGCAAATGGGTGCTGGGTTCCTCTGGGGATAAGGGGAGCAGGCTGTGAGCCAGGCCTCTTGGCGCCTGCGGCTCCTCTTGCCCTCACCGTACACTAAACACTGGGCCCTTGGCTCCGAACATGGGGAGAGGAGGGCGGGAGGAAATACCCATTTCCCCAAAATACTGACTCTGACCTTGAACCCAAGCAGCTGGTCAGAGCTGGTGGCCTCTTTTGGGGATTGTTTATGTAGTTTTCCTTATAAACACAAAGGATGGAAAACAAGCCCCAAAATATTTAAAAATAAATCAGTGAATGGGGAGTCATTTGCGGGTGGCATGAACAGGGCCTGAGGCAGATGGGATGGCCATTGGCATAGCCCTGGGATTCCATGCTGGAGTGGGTTGGGACCTGACCAGAAGGCCACTCCCCCATCCCTTATTGTCTGAACTCCTACTTGCTTCCACTGACCTAAGATGCCTGGATCCCACAGGGCTGCCATTTGGTCACTGCTGTGAAGAAAGCTAGGGAGTTCCCACCAGAAACGGGCCCGGCTCTGTCTATTTCTCTGTGTGATCTTAGGCAAGTCACCCTTCCTCTCTGGGCTGTTTCTGAGGATGTCTCAGAGTCCTTTCAGCATGAAATTCTGTGATTCTGTCTGGCTCAGAGATAGGAGATGAGGCACTTTGAGAAGAATAGAGTCCCATCAAGAATGTTCTTTAACACAGTTGTTGGAAGGGGATGTTCCAGGCCTTGACTGCTAGGAAGGACTGTTGAACACATTCTCGGACTTTCTGTTTTAGGATGTTTGGGTTAGATCTGGGCCTGGATACAGCCTGAGATATTTGTTGGTCATCTATGCAAAGAAGAGAGAGCCTGCTATCTTCCTGTCCGAGGACAAGAAGAGTGTCCCAGGACTGCTCTCCACATGCCCAAGCAAAAGGCCCAGCTTTCCCTCATCTTTCCAGCTGTAGCACCCAGGCCTGCGGAGCCCTGCTGTGGTCTCTCTTCTCCCTCTGGTCCGGTGTGCATTCCAGGGCCCCCACTCTGAAAGTGGAACGCACAATGACTCTTCCCTCCACATTCTTGCCTTCCTGGGCCACCTGCCACCTTGGCTTTCAGAGTCATGTTGAGTGTGGGACACAGAGGCTCTGAATGATTGCCCTGAGGTGGTTGGCAGAGCATGGGGCAGGGGGTGGGTAGTGGGAGGCCTGGTCACCGTGTGTACATGGACAAGTTCCATTCCTCACTGCTGGATTTCAGCATTTTCACTGTTCTTAGTTCTTTCATAAACAAGGCATAGTTACTGGCATCTTCTGTGTGCCAGGTGCCATGCCAAGTACATTAGACTTGACCTATGTCTTTGCAGAGGTCACCTGTTGGCACAGGGATGACCACTCCATTGCAGCTCCATTATCTTCCCACTCTTACGCCTGCTGCAGACATCACTAATGGATCACAGCACTCTTAACACTAACTGTAGCCATAACCTCCTTGAGCTCAGCACTCTAGGGTTCCTAATCAACTACTGCTGGGTGACTATCCCCCTCCATCCTTTCCCTACAGGGAATAAAATAAAGCTGTACCTAGGTGAGAGGAATACACTACAAAATCAAGTCCAAGCACAGAATCTATTCTAAGATATGAAAGCAGGCAGAGCTGCTGGTAGGGCAGGAGGGGATCCCCTTGTTCAAATCTCCCAAACAGCCAGAACAGTTTGTGTGCAGGGACCACACCTGTCTCCTCGTGTTCAGCACATGGCCTGGCATACACTGCCCAGTCCGTAAGTGCTTGTTGGGTCCATGAATGCATCTGCTCCTGTCTTCCTGCCCTGTGGTTACTTGCCCGGGCGGTTGCCATGTGTTCCATTCCTTCTTTCTGGAATCAGTCAGCCCAGGCAGGTGCTGTACGCAGACAGCTCCCCCACACAGGGCTCCAGATCCTGGTGTGTGAACAGCAGTCACACCCCCCAGGGCCTCCTTTCTTGGCCGAGTCTCCAGGGATCCAGGTGGCCTTAGCGAGGTGGGCACGTCTTTTGGCATCTTTTCTTTCCCCACTCAATGACTGGGGTTCAGGCTGCGATGGGAACCTCTGCAAATGTCTGGGACCTGAAGCTGCGCCTGGAATGTGACAACGCCTGTGTGCTAGCAGAGGGGAAGGAGGCTGGGGAGGAGGCGGCTCGCCAGCCCCACTGGCCGGGCTTCACTGACTGCTTTTTCCAAAGCAGACAGGTGTGGATTGAGGAGGTAGCTTCCTCTGAGGGGAAATGGAGTCTGGGCTTGGCAGGGCCTCTGCTCTGTATGTTTATGAATTGGAACCTCACACGGGAGTCTGGCTGAGCAGATTTTTCAACACCCTCTCCCATCTTGTAGCTGATAGAAATTGCCTAAGGCCCAGGGAGAAAAGCCAGGAGCTGTGTCTGCTGCTGCTCCACCTACGTGAAAACTGGTCCAGAGAGGTTAAGAGGCTCATCCTGGGTCACTTAGCCTTTCCGGACAGGCTACACAGCCATCATTTCTGCCACCTTCAGAGCAGCTGAGAGAGGCCACTAGTCTGAAGTCCACAAAAGGCTGTGCAGCGGGAGCAATAATGTTCTCTGTGCAGGTGTCTAGAGCCTGGAATCTGGCTGTGCGGACCAAAACCTTGCTCTTATCATTTTCAAAATGTGGAGCTTGGGCACATGAACTAATCTTCCCAAACTCAGTCTCCTCATTTGAAAACTGAGTTTTAGAGAACTCTATGTTGTATTTCCCTCTCACCTCTCTCCTTTCATTTCTCTGTTTTTACAAACATACATTGAGATTTATTCTGTGCCACTAAAGCACTAAGATAAGCAACTTTACTCCTCTACTCTTGATTTTAAAGCCTGCCCATAGGTCAACAAATAATGAATACAGTATATCTGGTGCCTTGATTCCACACAGTTGTTTAGGAATGCTAAGGAAGAAGAAACTAACTGTAGGATGGGGGGATAGAAGTCAAGGTGTTGAAGGATAAATAGGAGTCCACCAGGAAGAAAAAACAGGTTGGAAGATTGAGGAAGAAGAAACAGCCCTGAAGAGACACAGGGGTAAGAGAGCACATGGTGTGTCTAGATTGTAGGGGGTATGAGCCTCTCTGCAGAGATGAGGGAGAAATAGTTGCAGAGCTAGAATGTGAGGGGCTTTGCAGATTGGCCAGACCCAGCAGTGGTGGGAACTAAGGGGGCATTTCCTGTGCCAGCACATGTACATGGGCATGCATGTGTGCACACGTGTGCGGCTCCTTCCAGAGCCCAGACTCAGGCCAGGTGTTGCTGCAAGACTCCAGCATCTCTGAGGCAGCAGGGAGGGTGGCAAGGAAGAGGAAGGGCCAAGAGCGAGGCTCTGCCCCAGGAGAGAAGGCAGGAGCCAACACCCCAGGGCACCCCTGGGCCTCAGGCTGACCCATTCACACTGCATAGGAGAAGTGCGACAGTCAGCAGGAGTAACAGTCCGTCCCTCATGCTTCTGTTCCAGGTGTCCCCTTTCCAGGCATCTGGTCACCCCAGGGAAGGAGGCCTCCCTCTCCAAGACAGAGAGCAGAAATGCAGAGAGGTCAACCAGTCCACCCAATGGCACACAGCAGAGCTGAGGCAGAGGAGAGACAGGATGAGGGTTTCCATAACTGTGAGTGCATAAGCCTTGATCCTGATCTTGTCAGAGAGGATAGGGAACAAGCCAAGGACGAAAAGTCATTTAGGGGACCTAACATACAACCCTGGGTGGCAGCACCAGAAGCAGAACAAAGACAACCAGAGGACAAGCACATCTGATGGCTTCTGCAGGCAAGGCCCAGGCTCTCCATGGTCATTGTGCTGATTGTTCTATGGGGTGGGGGTGGGGGTGGGGAGAGAAGAGGGAAGGTGGGAGCCTTTGTTGAGGAAGTGGTTTGGGGAACCCCATCCTTAGGTGGGAAGAGATTGTGAAGACAAAGTCCGCTCTTTTGCAAGGCCCCTGAGAGGCCCCCAGGTCTCTGAGGCGGAGACATGGGGAGGCAGGAACTGTGGCCCTGAGAGGGGTAGCTAAGGCACAAGTGGAACAGTCACCCTCAATGAGGCCACGCCCCAGATCCTGTGATCCAAGAGAGAGGAGCCCCAAACATGAACTCTCCTGAGTGCCTTCTTCCTCTCCTGGGGAACACAAGGTCATCTCTGGAAATGCTAGCTCCCCTCTGATGTCTGTCTTAGTCCATCGGAGCTGCTATAACAAAGTATCACAGACTGGGTAATTCATAAACAACAAAAATGTGTGAATCACAGTTCTGGAGGCCTGGGAGTCCAAGATCAAAAGATATACTCTCTGCTTCCAAGATGGTCCCTTCCTGCTGTGTCCTTACCTCGTAGGCTGTGAGAATGAGCTCCCATAGGCCTCTTTTCTAAGGCATTAGTCCTATTTGCAAGGGTAGAGCCCATAGGACCTAATCATCTCCCCAAAGCCTATATTACACAGCAGGTCATGCGTTACATGGGACTTTGAGGGACACACTCAGGCCACAGCAGTGCCTAACTCAGAGCAATGCCCAAATGGGGGACCCCTCAGACAAATGAGGTGGTGGAGGGACCAGCCAGGGAGGTGGAGAAGGAAGAGAATCAGCTTGCTATTCCTGAATGCAAGAAGCTATAAGACTAATGGAAAGAGAAGGAAATTCAGTGCTCTGCTGCCCCCAAATCCTTGCTCTGCCATTTAAGTGACTGTGTCCCTAGACACACTGTAGACATCATCAGGGTCACTGTTGCTGGGCTGGGTTTACAGATGGCACCACACTGGGAAGACATACATGAGAGGAGAAGGTCGGAATCCATCCCAGATAGGGAGAATTCAAACATCAGTAGGAAGAGGACAGATGATCTAATGGAAAGGTGGTCAAATGCTCTGAATAGGCAATTGCCAAAAGAAAATCACAAATGGCCAACACATGCATATCAGCATTGTAGTAGTTAGTGTTCTCCAGAATCGGTATGAAATACATGTGCAATTATACAAAAGGGTTTATTACATAGGCTGTCAGGATCAGAGGGGGAAGACTCACAGTGCCTACTTGGACATCAGAGGTGGAAGAATCTAAAATGCACATTACAGAGCCAGAGGATCCAGTCGCAGTCAAAGGTCAAGGCTTGAAAGCTCACCGTGGAGTCACCGCACTGCAAGGCTGAAGAAACCGAAGACCGATGTCCGAAGACAATGGAAAAGACTGGAGATCTTCCCAACAAGGGGCACGCGCCGTTCTTCTTTCCCTTTCTGCTCTGTCTAGGCTACCAGCCTACTGATTGGTGCCACCCTCATCCAGGTGGGTCTCTGTGCCTCGGTTTGCTGGCCTATACGTCAGTCACCCACAGATACATGCACAGATACATCCTAATCTGCCGGTGGTTCTTACTCAAGATGAGTGGACATATCACAGTTAGTACCCATCACAGTCACACTCACCCTCACTAGTCATCAGGGACAATGAAACACAACAATAATTTCCATCAGATTGGCAAAACCTCAAACCTTATAATGGTCAGATAAAAGTAGACAATGATGTGGGGCCGGGATCCATGCACAACTGAATGCGGCTGCCCGTGGGTACAGACATATTCTACATCAGTTCGGTTATGATCTATTACACTTGAGAATGCCTGTACATATAGCCTGTGCTCATAGCCTGTGACCCAGTAATTACACTTCCAGGACACTACTCTAAGTTCCTACCCTGAAGAAATACCAGTGCATTACAGAACTGATGGTAAAATAAAAATGGAAAGCAAAGTACATATTCCCCATAGGGAGTAACTAGCCAAAAATATGATCTATTCCACAATAAAGCCCGATTCACTAGCCAAAAGGTAATCCTATTGCATTTACATGGATAGCTCTCAGAATCACTGTAGAGTGGGAAAAAGCAATATACATACACAGTGTATTCTGAGTCAAGATTCCTTTGCATTGTAAATAGCCAAACACTCAAAGAAAAGTTGATTTTTCTCAAATAATGAGTTCAGAAATAATTGTTGGAGTTGGGACAGGTATTTGATAATACTTCTCAGTAATTATCTTGCCTTTTTTCATTTGTTCATTTCCTCATGGTCATGAAAGAGCTACTACAGCTCCAAACATCACATTTATATTCAATGCAGAAAGAAAGAGGAAAGTGAAAAGATTTTCTCTTCACTAAGCTCTGGCTTTCCCTTCAGTAAGGGAAGCCCTTCCCAGCATTCCCCTTACAGATCATTAGCAAGACTGGGTCATCTGTTGGCCTCTACCAATCCTATTAAAGAAGGGAGATTATTAAGAGTCGCTTAGGCAGTTGCAGTTCATTCTCTCAGAGTTAGGGGAGAGACTTTCTCTGCCTGATGTTGAGAGATTTTGGCCTCCCCCTGAATATCATTTTCTGCCATTGGGAAGGAAAGGGGGCCCTGGCTTGGGAGGAGTGGATGAGGGATGACAGTGTCTATGGCAGATACAACTTCCATGGAACGGAAGTACACCATGTGTGCACCCTTGTCTATTTTTGCACCAAACACGATGAGTCATCATGGTGGTGGGGTAGAGGATGGGGAGGGGGTAGGGATGAGGGGTGGGCTTGGGTGGGACACTCAAAGTGCTTTTAGTTTTACTTGCTAGTCTTTATTTTTTTAAATGGAGGCTATGTTCTTGCATCACTTGTGTAATTCAAAGTCAGTTCTTATAAGTCCAGTCAGTGGCCGGCTTCACATATCCAGGTTTTTGTCCAGTTCCAAATGAGCCCAGCACTGCAAAGCAAAGATCTGGGTCTACAGAAAGTCAACCGGGAAGAGTGGGAGGGACTGGACCCTGGATGCCACTGTCCAGGAGCTGGAGCTGATCACTCAACAAACAAAGACAGCCACTCTGCATTTCAAACAGGAGCTACCCTCCCTGATTAAGCTGCCTGTCAAACACCAGCGGATGCAGCTGATGTACTTAAAACCACTTACAAGGTATTATGGGTCCAGGGGTGGGCAGGGTCCATGCTGTTCTGTCTTTACAGGCTCGGAGGTGAGGGGGAGCAACAGAGATGCGGGGACCTGTAGTACCTGGTTCACTGGCATGTGGCCAGCCCAAGGAGGACCGAGGGTAGAGAGAGGCCTGGACTCACTGCTACAGTGTCCGGTATTCCTACTGTATAGACCCAGAAATGGAGGCTCAAGGAAGGGAACTGCATGAGTTCATATCATACAACAGGTCTCCAGCTAGCTGTGGCCCATGGAGAAGTCCTCTAGGGAGAGCACCTGCACCGGGCAGGAGGACCGACTCTTCAGCACCCATGTACCCAACAGATATTTCAAGCCACAGATTTGGGAAAGATTTGGAATTTTCAGGAGTGGGTAGATAAAAAAACAGCTTTAAACACCTGAATGCCAAATCTTAGCCAAGAGGTTTGGCTGCATAGATACTGTAATAAATCAATGGTTTTCAGACTATATCAAAACCTTGTTAGTGAGAGGCAAGTGACATGTAAGCAGCATCTGGTGGTAGGCTTTATGTGGCAAGCGAGCTGATATACTTCATCAAGTCAGAATCCAGCAACACAGGGTAGGTGCTGTTGCTTTGCTACTTCACCACTTTGTTGCCTTCTGCCTGTTATGAACTGTTTCTTCTTTATGATGCCCCTCTGCCATGCCACCCTGCTTGGGAGCCAGCTACAAACTGTGAGCCACAGTAAACCTTTCCTTCTTTAACTTTGGGTGTTAGGTATTTTGTCTCAGCAATGAGAAAAGTAGTCCAAGTGTAGCACACCAATTATGTTAATTGCCACTTCCATCCTTGCGTCTTCCCCACCTGGCACACTTGTCTCAATCGCAGTTTGGGAAGCCCACATGCTAAGCTAGCCGAAACGAGTAAAACCAAACACCATGGAGAGCTGCTTTGAAGAGGAGGAAAGACCCAATGATGGGACAGAAGACTCTGATATTGAATTTAAAATAAAATATCAAGAGTGCTACTTAAATTATGGACTCATTGTGACAGGTGGCTGACATTCTTCAAGACCACTTTGCATACTATGTGGTGACAGGAATCTTACAAGGCCGTGAACTTCAATACTGCTGCACCACATGGACACCAAGCACCCTGTATTAAAAGACAGGCCTCTGAGGTTTTTCAAAAGCAAGAAAAAGCATGAACACAAAGAACAGAAGCAATTATTGAAACCACTGCTATTTTGACTTGTTTCTAGATGTTCCCCAAAGCCTCATGCAGTCATAGATAGGGCTTTTGCAGAGGTAGCTGGATCTAATGTGTGATGCTGTGATCAAGTGTGTGATGCTGGGATTAAGGATGTGTGATTACTAAATTAGTCCACTGATTGGTTTAGTATGGTTCTGGGTATGGCTAATGGGAAGGTCCACCCTTGGAGTGGGTGGCACCAACCAAAGTGTGGGTAGGCTGGGTGGATATAAAGCAATAGAAGAAAGGCAGGGTAGCTGCTGCTGCTTTGCTACTTCACCACTTTGCTGCCTTCTGCCTGCTATGAACTGTTTCTTCTTTATGATGCCCCTCTGCCATGCCATCCTGCTTGGGAGCCAGCTACAAACTGTGAGCCACAGTAAACCTTTTCTTCTTTAACTTTGGGTGTCAGGTATTTTGTCTCAGCAATGAGAAAAGTAACTAAGACAGCCTCCACTTCATCAAATGTGTTGCACTGAGGGCGTTGTTCCTAGTGTCTGACTGCATTGCTAAAGCTAAGAAGCCTTTTACTATTGGTGAAGAGTTGATCCTGCCTGCTGCTAAGGACATTTGTCATGAACTTTTAGGATAAGTTGTAATTCAAAAGGTGGCACACGTTCCTCTTTCTAGAGGATAACTAGATGAGCTGCTGAAATAGCAGAAGATACTGAGGTACAATTGTTAGAAAGGATTAATGGGTCATTAGAGTATGAAGTCCAGGTTGACAAATCTACCGATGCTAACAACAGAGCAACAATCCTTGCTATGTGCGTTATGTTTTTCAGGAGAATGTGCAGGAGGATATGTTACATGTACTTTTGTTGCCAACACCATGGTTGCAGAGCTATCCAAGTCGTTGAATGATTACAAGTGAGGATAACAGAAGGGGTCATTTTGTGTCGTGTATGCATAGAAAGAGTGGCTGCCATGACTGGGTGCTTTTTGGTTTCACTACTTAGGTCAAACAGGTCACTTCTGAATGTTAGACTGTACCATGTCTCCCATAGAGAAATTCTGGCTCACCAAAAAATGTTACCTCATCAATGGTATGCAAAATGAGATTAAAACTTTGAACCACATTAAAGTGCATGCCCTTAACTCATGTCTGTTTATGCACCTCTGTAAGGAGGTGGGTATAGAGTACACATGTCCTCTCTCTTACACGGAAGTGAGATAGCTTTCTAAAGGTAAATCACTGGCCAGAATTTTTGAGTTATGAGGGCTGCTCCAGAGATTTCTGTTAGAAAAGTCACTACTGGCAGCATTTTTCAGTGACACAAAATGGGTTGTAAAACTTGCTTACTCATGTGACATATTCAACTGCTCAACAAACTCAGTCTGTCATCTCAGGGGAAAGTGATAACTGTGTTCAAGTCAGCAGATAAAATAGATATATGATGAGTGAACATTGGGATTTTTGACCTGTTTCAAACATTAGCAGAGATTTTGAAAGAGACTAAGCCAGAGCCTTTCCCCCCAGATGGTGTACGTATGATCACCTATCTCAGCTTTTGCAAGAGTTTGAGCATTACTTTCCTGGACTAGAGAGGGCTAGATCTGCAATCCATCCCAGGTGAATTGATTTTGTCCATGCTAAAAGAGGACCAACTGCTTGAGAACTCAAATGATGGTTGCCTTAAAAGTATGTTTGAGACAACTTCAAATTCCCATACATTCTGAATTAAAGTTAAAGTAAAATATCCTGAGACTGCCACAAAAGCCTGAAAAGCCTGCTTCCATGTCCAACATGTCTTGTTGAAGCAGGGGTTTCTGCAGTGATAGAAACCAAAACAAGATTACAGAGTAGACTGGATAAAGCAACACACTTCAGGTGTCTCCCATCATCCCCAGGAAGGACTTTCTAATCGCAAGAAAAGAGGCTCAGGGCTCCTATTGACTCTGTGCTGAGTTGTATAATTATTTCAGTATATATTATAACATAATAATAGAAATACACTTCATAGTAAATATAAGGCACTTGAATCATCTCGAAACCATCCTTCTCTCCCCAGCCAGTCTATGGAAAATTGTCTTCCATGAAACTAGTCACTGTTGCCAAAATGTTGGGGATGACTGATGTAAATTATCACTGTCTTGGCCAGACACAGTGGCACACGCCTGTAATCCCAGCTACTCAGGAGGCAGAGGCAGGAAGATAGTAAGTTTGAGGCCAGCCTAGGCAATTTATTTATTTATTTATTTTTATTTTAAAGAGTAAAAGAAGGATAACATAATAATAGGAGGGGCTTACCAAATTACAGACAAAGTGGTAGAAAATTATCAATGGTTATTGTTTTACATATTGTTATCTATAAGATAGTTTCTCAGGAAAACAAATAGACAAATGATAGTGAGTTACAGACAAAAGAGGTAGGAGATTATCAATAGTTGTTGTACTATACTTAGGTATCTTCAAAGTGGCTTCTAAAGAATATAAATAGAACTATACATGAGTGACCTACTGAATAATCATTCAATAATTCTTAGTGGTTGTTGTAGGAAACACATAATAATAAACATGGATCCATTTATGAAATAGGATAGGAACAATACAAACATTACAGAGTTATGGATAGATTAGTAGGAAAATATCAATGACTGCTGTAATACATGGTGGTTTCTCAGGAAGACAGAGATACACAAGAAGGATCTAACAAGTGGTTACAGCCTAAGGGTTGTCAAAAATCAAGTGAGTCGTCTGGGGCGAAAGCCATTTTTTATAGCGTTTTCTCTCCAGCCTCCCATCACATTGGGACCCCACAACCAGTTAGTGTCCTCTCTCCAACTGTCAGCACAGGCAGCAGGAATCCTGCTGCAGACTTCTCCTTAGCTCCACCACAGCCTGTACTGTCAGGGGAAGAATGGCTTCCAGTGAGCCTCTGCAGGTATTGTGCAAGGTCCTCCTTGTTTACAGCTTCCGAGTGACTCTCGTGACTCCAGTCCACTGGACCTCTGACTCCGTGGGCTTAGTCTGCATTCTCATGTTCTCTGAGTACTTGTTCAGCAGCTGCTCCTCCGCTGGCTCTGGACCTTTCCGGTTCTCAATGGCAGGAGCAAGAGTGGCCCGTTGTATGGCATGTATTCTCAGGGGTTGTTCAAAGTTTGAATGATTCACACACATCCGTGGGTGGGCAACTGCAGTTGGTGCATGGTGGGCCAATTGTGTCACTGTTTCTCTGTGTCATGATAGATCTCAACTGAGCGGTGGCGGCCGGCCTAAGGGCCGGCGCACAGCAGCGCTCGCCGCCACATGGCTCCCCATGCGCTGGGGGCCCTCCCTCTGGGAGCCTACGAGGCAGGAAGCTAGCCAGCCGGAAGACTGGCACTCCCCGCCCAGCCTAGGCAATTTAATGAGACTTTGTCTCAGGATTTAAAAGATGGGCTAGGGGTGTGACTCACAGGTAGAGCACCCCTAGGTTCAATCCCCAGTATAACCAAAAGAAAAAGAGAAACAAAAGCTTGCATTCTTGAACATCAGCTGTTTTTGCCTGACCGATATCCATTCCTCCGTCTTTCCTTTCTGCTAGCTGTACCCTGGATTCCTAGCTGTACCCAGGAGTCTTAGCTGCACCAGCCCTAGGGGTACCCAGTATTCTTAGCTGTATCCAGGCTTCCCAGCTGTACCATTCATAGCACTAACCAGTGTCCCAGCTGTATCCAGCATTCCTCCAAGGAGCCACTTCTCTCAAGTCAGAGGCTATGAGTGGCTACACCTCACCCCAATTGAACATTTAACCCAGGCTTAGCAAATCACATTCTACTCTCTTGCCCAGTGATGGCTCTGTAAAGAGCACGTGACACAAGTCAGACTTCAAAGCTGAGCGGGACCACTGGCAACCCTCCTGCCAGGCTTGCTGGGGTTGGTACAAGAGTCAGAGCTGCAGGGAGCCATCAGTGGAGGAGTTAACACACCAAAGAAAAGATAGGAGACAACAGTGCTGGTGTCTTGTTGACATTGCTTGGGCCTCTCAATCCAGACAGACCAAAGCAAGCTTCCCCAGCCTTTTCAGTCTCCTACAGCCAGTGATTTCTCCTCATGGGTTAAGCCAACCTGACTTGAGTTTCTTCCATTGGCAGCTAGGAATCTTGGCTCATCCAGTGGCCAAAATATATAAAGCATAATCCCGAAATACATACATTTCCCCTCTCTGGGGCCCCTTGTGCTCTGTCTGCAGCCCCCTGCCTTTCCTGCAGCCACCTCCACACTTGGCCCTTTCCTGCATCTCCATGTTCACTTGCTGGAGAAAGCCCAGCCTCACTTCTCCCACGAACCCATCCTGCACAGACTGGAAGAAAGCCCATCCTTAATTGACTACTGTTGGTTTGGGCATTGATTTCCTAAGTGCAGGACCCCAAGCTCTGTCACATCCTGCCTTATTGATTCATGCCTCCTCCTGGAAGCCTGCCAGGACTGCAGCCAGCCCTCTTTGAACTTGGCAGCCATGCAGTATCTACACTTTGCCTTGGACACTCCTTCCATTCACAAGCTGCTTAAATGTGTGCTCTGCTCCAGAGCTGCCCGCCCCCTGATTCCTTTCCCTCCCTATCTGGAATCTATCCCTTGGGTCTTGCTTCCTTCCTCACCCAACCTTGGCAGCCTCTGCACTGGCTCCTGAAGACCTTTCAACACAGTTCATGTGACATTTCCTCTCCAGTGCAGGTAAGAGGAACCTTGTGTCCCACTCTGGTTGTTGGGACAGCATGCTTGGAGGGACACCCCTCCCATCATCTCCTGACAGTGATTGCAGTCAGCCATTGGACATGGCCCTTCACAAAGATTTCAGCCCACGGGGCCAGTGTGGACTGTGCTCCAGCGTAGGGGGCCTCTCAAGTTACAGGAAAGGCAGTGCTTCGAAGCCAGTCCCAATATCAGCTTGTGTTCAACGCCCACAGTCTGGTCGGCATTGGATGGAGACATGGTCCCATGTAGCGTTGCCAGATAAAAATCAAGATACATTCAAATCACAGATAAACAAATTACTTTAAGTTTGAGTATTTCCCAAATACTGCATGGGACATAGTTATGCTAAAAATGTTTGCTGTTTATCTAAAATTAAAATCTAACTGGGCGCCCTGTTATTTTGTTTTTGCTTTGATTGAACCTGGCAACCCCAGCCATGAACTAAGGCTGTGAGAGTATAGTAGGTTGTTCAAGGAGCCACAAAACCCTAGGCCAGGGGAGCCATGGTGTTTCTAATCCTGCAGAACTTAAAAAGGAGAATGGAGAGACGATCATTCTAGAAAATGAAACATTATCTATTTAGACACGGGTGGGTTTCCAGCACTTTCTCACCTCAGAGCTGATAGCTCCAGGCCCCCGAGTGCCTGTGTTTTGGGGATCTGACTGTCTTTAAAGCACTATAAGCTCTAAAGTCTTCCCCAGATTGTTTTTTTCCAGGGAGGTAAGTTCAGGATTTCATGGTTGTCTGTTAGAGCTACAGAAAGCAATTGGAAGTGGTCCTGAATGCCAAAGACCTTGGAGAATGAACTGGGTGGGGGGAGATGGCAGCAGATGTTAGCAGGGAGAGAGACCAACTCTAACATTAGTCCCTGCATACTGAATCCTAATTTTTTTTATTGACTTTAATTGTTAAATTAGAGATGGATTCCTCTGGAGGGAAATTTTTGACTCCAAGATGTCATGAAATGACATTTCTCTCCAAAAAACTTAATTGTATATTTAAAGGGAAAATATTTTCCAGTGTAATAATGGTAATATTGAAAATAAGTTACCAGGCACAAACAAGGGTGATTACAAGCTTGTTTTTCTGTTTGGCGTATGGTTTTAAAACACCCAGGGCTGGCTTAATTGAGCAGAACACAAGAGCTCATAAACCTCTCCCTTCCATTTCCCGCAGTGGCAGACATGGCTGCATTTCATGCTGCACAAGTCACACTTCAGGGCACAGTGGTAGCTGCTGAGGTGATAGGTGGGACCCAAGGTGCTTGTTATAGCTGTGTCTAGATGTCCCCCCAAAGCCTTGTGTAGTCATAGGTAGGGCTTTTTCAGAGGTGGCTGATCTAGAGTGTGTGGTGCTGGGCTTGATTGTAATGGTGCAACGCTAGGCTTAAAGGCACTAGAATTAAAGGTGTGAGTGCTACTCACCATAAGTAGTCTCGATAAGATAAAAGGGGAGAAAGATGCTGTAAAGTTCCCTTTTTGCTTTTACTACCTTCTTCTCACCATGACTTATTGCCCCTCTTCCATGCCACCCTGCCTTGGAGCCAGCCAATTATGGACTGAAAGCTCTGTGAGTTGTAAGCCAAATAAACTTCCCCTCCTTCAGATGTCGGATATTTTGTCTCAGCAACAAGAAAATGAACATAGTCTTCTATGGAGTCAGGTAGAGGTGCTTGACTAATCAAGCAGTGGTCCAAAAGAACGGGCAGAGGAGAGGTCCACTGCAGACAAAGAGCATTCATGGAAGGTGTGGTTGCTGGGGAGAGTCGGGGGAAAAACCCATGGAATATTCTGGAAGATATAGTTTTAGGTGTTGTATTTAGAACCAGTTTCTAGGTGAACAATAAAATAAAAGCACAGTTTTGCTTATATTTCTACATTTGGGGGCCCATCCATAAACTGGAAGACCAGAACAGAATGCTGTATCCTCTGGAAAAGAACCTTGTGGCACCCAGCAGACCAGCTCCAAGGAAAAGGGAGCAAAGACAGGCATCTTTGCTCATGTTATTTGATACTTGTGAGTTTGGACCACATTGTGTTTCTCCATTTCTTTCTTGCCCCACCCTACCTGGCTCTGTCACCCCTAATTTCCCCCATCTTCTCCACTCACTCTCTTCTGTTTCCACTAGGCTGAGGGGGTGTATCCTGCGCCAGCCCACCCTTTGGCTCAGGTCCCTGTGGTGTGTGGGGTGGGTGCACTGGAGGGGCGTGTGGCTCATGAAGACGGAAATTATTTTTCCCAGTTAGGAATGTGGACTTGTGTGGGAACTGCTAAGATTTTTCCAGCTACAGTGAGCAAGAGATTTGGGGGCTCAATTTGATGCAAGAGAAAGACTCAGGTAGAATTCAGGAGAGGTTTTGAGTCCAGTTTTCTCTCTCTAAAGAAAGACTCAAGAAGAAGTGCCCCCCTTAAAGAAAGAAGGAAGCAGAAGGTTCTAGATTTGGGCGAAACCCACAACAGCACAGAGGTGACAATAAATGAGTCAATTCTAAGGAATTTTTGGAGAAAGGGTGAAAGAGTTTCCGGGAAGCTGGAAGGATCCAGACAGAAGGGGACTCACCAGTCTTAGGAGTCAGGCAATACCTGGAAAGAGGAGGAGCACACCAGGAGATGGCTCCCACTTACGGGGCAAACTTTCCCCAGCTCCAGGAGGCCAGCAGCCTGAAACCAAGTGTGCAGACTTGGGGGAATCCCCACACCGTGGGCCTTAGATCAGCTCCTCATTCATCCTTCCTCACTTTCACGCATCAGATGTTTATTGAGTATCTGCTGAGTACCCAGCCTTATGCCCTCAGAAAGTTCCAGCTGCTGGGAGCCCCTTTTGTATAAAACACCCCATAACATGGAGAAGAAAAATGGCCAGCTGTGTGAAAGGGCCTTGGACAGTGGTGGACAACCAGGTCCTTCTGTGGGCCCCTCTGGGATCAGGTGAGCTGGCTTGGATTCCCCCTTGTCTCTGATCCAACTGAGGATTCAAATACAATTTCTTGCTCCCGCATCCCAAGCACCAGATTACCCAGGACCTTTTTGTTCAGCCTTGCTTTTGTTCACTGTGGCTCATGTCCTCTGAGGCCTCTTCCTCATGGGTCCTTCCTAACTCTGCATAATCTCTTCTTCCTGGCTCACTAGAAACTAATCTGAAGCAATCATTTCCCCTTGATGCTCATGGTGGATGAAGCCTTCACCTCAACCACTCTAAGTCATCTTTGTCTTCATCATCATGAGTACCATGGACTATTTTTTCCTTTTACAGCTCCAAGGAATCATTTCTAGGGATGTGGAAGCCTTGATCAAATCAGCACAGAATGGGCCACTCACTTGGAGGTGGACTGCATCTGAAGGAGGCATTCTCCACGCGCTCAGTAATACCTAGGGCTCCTTGGGGCTGGCCTCACTGGTGCCTCAGCTTTGTTCCTCTGGGCATGGGTCCCAAGAACAGAGTTACACATTGTTCCAGCACATGTCTCACTGATATTAACAGAACTTTATTCTCAGCACCTCCACTTATGCATGCTGTATCCCCAAAGAGAGAAGGACTGAGCCCAATATCAGGACTTAAAGGTCAAAGGCAGAATGACAAGGAAGAGTGAAGCCCTCAGCAGGCTTGCCCAGGTCCAGGCATGCTTTCCAAAATCTGCCATGTGTGATACTATGTTCCAAAGTAGACAGACTGGAAAATGTTTCTGGTTAGGTCAGCCTTGCAAATGCACCCACTAGGCTGGCAGTCAGAGAGCAGTCCAAGGGCCTAGGAGATCACAGATGGGCAACTTCTCTTGGGGGCAAGGCTGAAAAAAAAAGCTGTCCCTCACTTTTGCCTAGCCTAGCATGCTGTGTCCCTCTTTCCTGCCCCCTTGTCCTAGTTGTTCTGAATGCAACCCACAGCCCACACCCTAGCTTGCAGCTCCTAAGTTATGCTTGGAATTTGGACACCTGGACCAATTCTCTGCATGCTATCCAGAGGTTTACATCCCACCTCCCCTCCATCCATCTGTTCTTCCATCCATCCATGTGCTATGAGTGCTTAATTATATCCCAAGGCCCATGTGTTAGAGACTTAGTCCTCAGCCATGGTGACACCAGGAGGTGGTGGAGCCTTTAGGAGGTGGAGCCTGGTGGGAAGTCTTTAGATCACTGGGAACACACCTATGAAGGGGACTGCAGAATCCCATCCCCTTCATCTACCTCTCTTCTTTGCTTTCCAGCCATGAAGTTAGCTGTTTTGCTTTGCTATGTGCTTCTGCCATGATGTGCTGCTACCTTATCATAGACCTAAAGCAATGAGGTCAACTGATCTTGGACTGAAACCTGCAAAACAATAAGCCAAAATGAAATTTTTCTCTTTATAAGTTGGTTATCTCAGGTATTTGTTATAATGATGGAAAGCTAACACTATATACCTTCCTGTATATCATCTCTCTCTGTCAATTACTTATCTACCTATCTATTTACTTATCCATATTCCTATCATCTATCCTGTCTGTCTGTCTCTCTGTTTATATCAGGTTTCACATTGCTGGGACATAATACACAAGACCACCAAAACAGAAGACGTTTAATTAGGCTCATGGTTTCTGGGGATTTAGTTCATGGTTAGCTGGCTCCATGGCAAAAACATCATGGTGGAAAGTGGTGGCAAAGCAAAGATGCTTAGTTCATGGTAGCAAAGAAGCAGAGCAGAGAACAATACCAGAGGGGAAATAGCAAAGAGCCAAAAATTGATCCAAGGTAATACTTCCATGACTGACCCAGAAGTGATTTCACTCAAAAGTATGCTTTACTAATCTCCTGGGTGGCTCCCAAGACAATCAAGTTTATACTTCCACCTTAACTCTATCTATCTATCTATCTATCTATCTATCTATCTATCTATCTATCTATCTATTCTATCTGCCTGTGTCTACTACCTATACTATCATTTATCTATTTATTTACTTATACTTTGTGTGTCTGTCTGTCTGTCTTACAAAGCTGACACACACAGGAGAAATGTTCATCATGCCAAAAGAACATGAAACCTGAATGTCTGCTCTCTATGGAATTGGGCTTATCTTCTAGACTTTTCACTTTGTACATCTGTAAATGATGGTGCTTTCAAAGATGGTGTAACTTTTTTAGAAAGGTGAGTTTGATGCTGTGCTTTCATTGAATTCTTAGTAACCAGGGCATTTTGGTTTCTCTGGTGAACGTATGTCTACCAGACTCTGGCCAGAGCATGGGTGAGAGGGTGTAAAGGCAGGCTGGGTAGAAGAAGGCCTGGATCATGATCACTCTGTCATGACAAGTTCTGCTTCTCTTGTCTGGTCTCAGGAGCCATCTGTTAGATGAAGAGGTGGCTATTGATTTCCAAGGGCTCTTCCAGCTCTGACTTCTGTGATATACCAATGATTGATAGAGAAAGTTCTGTAAACTAGCCATTTAACTCCCATGAAGTTCTGAGTGGGTGCTATTGCCACTCCTGTTTTGACAGTTGGGCACAGTAAATAAGGTAGGTGACTTCAAGGTCACTCAGCAGTGCATGACATAATCAGGGTTGGAGCTCAGGCCTGTGTAACTGAGCTCATACATACAGCCACCATGCCATATGCTGCTGACTCTCAGAGCTCCTGTTGGTGGTCCTAAGAGGGTGCAACCAGGATATATACAGGGCAAGTTGTAAGTGGGCTGGTAAAGACACAGCTCCAGGGTCACCAACTTGCAGTTAAAACAATAAGATGAGACAGACATTTTTCCAGTGTAGTGGTTGATTGATTGTGTCAACTTGAGAAGTTTAGAAGCTTAACTAAACTGGCTCAGCAATTCTACACACTAGGGTGGAGAGGAGCCACCCTAGAGTGGTTCATCACCTAGATGACATAAAAGGGAAATGAGGAAGGATAGAGGGGCTTCCATTCTTTGGAGGAGCTCTAGTCTTCACCTCCTGGTTTCTAGTTCAGACTCTTTGGTTTCCGCCTTGGATCTTTCAGCCTTCCAGTGTAGACTCATCAGCCTTCTGTCGCAGACCCACAGGCCTCCTCATACAAACTTGTACAGAACATTGCAGTAAACTCCAGACCCTGGACTGAATCCTTCAGTCTCTAGTGTGCAGACACCCTCTGCATGCTTTCTTATCCAACTCTGTGGCTGACCATCCTAAACTAATTGTATAATTTCTTATACATTTGTATATCTTCTGTTATATCTGTTTCTCTAGTAAAGCCTTGACTCATACAGATTTTGATAGACTTTTCAGGGACTTCTGGACACTGGTACTGGACTAACACTGATTACAGGGGATCCAAAACATCACTGTGAGCCTCCAGTAAGAGTAGGGGTCTATGGGGGTCAAGTGATCAATGGAGTTTTAGCAAAGTTCTGATGCACAGTGGGTCCAATAGGTCCTCAAATCCATCCTGTAGTGATTTTCTCTGTTCTGGAATTCATATTTGGAATAGCAGTACTTGGTAGAATACTCACATTGGTTCCCTAACCTGTAGCCTGAGGGATGTTATGGTTGGGAAAGCCAAATGGAAGCCATTACAGTTGCCTTTGCCTGGTAAAATAATAAACCAACAGCAGTGTCACATTTCTGGAAAAATTCCAGAGATTAGTGCCACCACCAAGGACTTGAAGGATGTGGGTATGGTGGCCCTCACCACTTCTCCATTTAATTCTCCCATTTGGCCTGTGCAGAACACAGATGGGTCTAGGAGAATGATGGTAGATTACCATAAACTGAATCAAGTAATGCTCCAATTACAGCTGCAGTACCAGATGTAGTTTCCTCACTTGAGCAGATTAATAAATGTCCTGGTAGTTGATATGCAGCTGTTGATTTGGCAAATGCCTTCTTCTCCATACCTATCCTTAAGGACCATCAGAAACAATTTGCTTTCAGCTGGAAAGGCCAGCAATATACCTTCACTGTCTTACCACAGAGGTAGATTTACTCGCCAGTCCCGTGTGACAACTTAGTTCATAGGGATCTTTATCACCCTTCTCTTCTACAAGATATCACACTGGTCCATTATATTGATGTTATGCTGATTGGACCTCATGAGCAGGAGGTAGCAACCACTCTGGATTTGTTGCTAAGGCATTTGAGAGTCAGAGGATGGGAAATAAATCAAAATATATTCAAGGCCCTTCTACGTCCGTGAAATTTCTAGAAGGAGCTCGTGTGGAAAGTGGTGGCAAAGCAGAGATGCCTAGTTCATGGTAACAAAGAAGCAGAGCAGGGAACAATACCAGAGAGGAAATAGCAAGGAGTCAAAAATAGATCCACAGTAACACCTACATGAGGTGTCACCTCTCTGAAAAAATTACACCATCTTCAAAAGCACCATCATTTAGAGGTGTACAAATATTGTGTACAAAGTGAAGTCTAGAAGATAAGGACAATTCCATAGAGAGCAAACATTCAGGCTTTACGTTCTTTTGGCATGATGAATATTTCTCCTGTGTTAGGGCATGTGGTGTAGGGCATGTAGAGATATTCCTTCTAAGATAAAAGATAAGTTGTTACATCTGGCTTCCACTTTGACCAAAAAGGAGGCACAATGCCTAGTGGGCCTATTTGGATTTTGGAGGCAACACATTCCTCACTTAGGTGCCTTACTCCAGCCCATTTACCAAGTGACTCGGAAAGCTGCTAATTTTGAGTGGGGACCAGAACAGGAAAAGGCTCTGCAACAAGTCCAGGCTTCTGTTCAGGCTGCTCTGCTCCTTGAGCCATATGATCCAGCAGATCCAATGGACATATGTCTGCATGGTTTCAAACCCCACTCCTGGTATCTATTATGTTGTAGTCTGGAGTTTTGCAAGGGGAACAATACAATACAGGACATATATTTTATAATGTTATTTATAATAGTCAACTAAAGAAGCATATACAAAAAGAGAGTGCAGGAAATCTGTCCATACACTAAAGACCAAAGAATCCAACTGAGGACCTGGATCCCACTGCAATGTCCTTCAAGAGTCCAGCTGAAGACCTAGACCCCATAACAATGCCTGGAGTCCACTTGGAGGCCTAGAGCCCACGACAGTGTCTCATGCAGACCTGTTTCTTGGATCTGTGCTAGGAAGGCCCAAAGGTCAGCAGGGGAAGCTAGAAAGTGTCAGCCAGTGTGATGAATGATCTGTGCTAGCAGGCTGAAAGATCTGAACTAGATCCAGGAAGTAATGCTCAAAGTAAGAACCAGAGCTCCCCGCAAAAGTACCACAGCCATCCTCAGCAACAGTGAGGTCCCAAGCTCCTCCATTGATGAAGAAAGCCAAGTTCCCATCAGGAAAGCCAATGAGATGAGCTTCTCCAGGAGACTGAGCAGTGCACCATCTTCCCCTTCAGAGCCAAGAAGCAATGCTCAAAGTGAGGACTAGAGCTCCCTCAAAGTGAACCATAGCCATTCTCAATGACAGCGAGGTCCTAAGTTCCACCTATGATGAGAACAGCCAAATTTATTAGGAAAGCCAGCACGACAAAGCCCTCCAGTAGAACAGCCCAAGAAAATCAGCATTTCCCTAACAGCTTCCCAACAGCTTTTCCAAGCTCCCAACAGCCTTTAAACTTCTTCCTCTCCAGTTCTGCCTCTTATGCTGCTGGCAACAATCCTCAGGTGGGCCTCCCACACCCAGCACCATGCTAGTTCAGTTCAGCTGGATGTTACAAGTTGACCACCAACTGTCAATCCACCACACCCAGAATGCTCTGGGCTTAATCCTGAGAGCTGAGGAGTGGAGCAGGGTCAGCTTGTTGTGCAGCAGAAAGGGCAGCACAGAGCATAGGCTCAGCTGCCCTCTGGGACAGGACCAATATTTGTAGTTTTGTTTTGTTTTACTTTGGGGGGTTTTGTTTTTGTTTTTGGTAGGGCTGGGAACTGAACTCAGGGCCTTTGCATTGAGCTATATCCTCATACCTTTTATATTTTTATATTGAGACAAGGTCTTGCTAAGTCACTAAGTTGCCCAACTGGCCTAGGGCTTGAACTTGGGATCCTCCAACCTCAGCTTTAATCCAAACTTGGCATTTGAGCCTCCTACAGTTTCCCAGGGGAGAACAGATCTGGCTGAGTGCAGCCCCTAAAGAGAGACCCCACCACAACTCTCCTGAGGCTGAAGTATCAGGGTTCATTCATTCCAGGGATGATTCCATCTACCTAAGAGACTCCAGGCCAGGATCCAGCTACCTCTGCTGAAAAAATCACTCCTGCCCTAAGACAATCATCCCACATAGTCCTACATGGCCTGCAGGGTTTGCATGGCCTCCAAGTACTCAATTATTTATTTACACCCCCAACCCCCCAGTTATCCACAGCATCTGGCTGGCTCGAGGTTGAGCCACTTTCCTCCTGGTCTTGCCTGCAGTGACTGGAAAGGGAGAGGGCATGCTATAGCTCCGGGCACGTCTGCAGCAGGACTGGGAAGCTAGCCTTTGCTTTCTGTCCTCTTCCTCCTCCTCCTCCTCCTCCTCCCCCACTGCCACCAGCATTCCATGTGCCTGCAATTGAACCCAGATGCCAGGAAATCTCTTGGTTGTATGGCTGAAGTGAAAACACATGGACAGGGTGAAAACTCTTCTGTGCTACAGCTTCATTACTGTCATCCCTGGAAACTCACAGAGAGCGGAAGACCTCAGAGCTCGGTGTCTGGAGCTCTGTGTGCAGGCATACGGCTCAGATCAGCCATAGGCACCACACATGTGCCTGTGGCTGCTGGCCTTGGTCCAAGGAGTTCAGACCTGCTGCAGGGTCGGTTGGGGGGTGAGTGAGGAAGGGACAGAAAGTCCTCTGTTCCCCCTATCTCTGCGCTATTTTTGCTTTCTTCTTAAGAAACTTAGTGTCCTAGATCCCAATCTTGACCCTGACTTTAGTTAAATCACAACACTTCTCTGAGCTTCCCTTTCTAAACCTGTAAGGTGATTTTTTTAAAAAGTCTTTTTGGAGTGGTTGCAGCACAAAAATGCATGGGAGTGAAAAAAATAATTTGAGTGTGTGACAAAGCAGACCCATAATCCTTAATCTACAATTCCAAAATCCCAAAAGCTCTGAGAACCAAAGCTTTCCATTTGGCTGGAAAGCCTGCACTAAACTGACTTAGGTGATTTATTGCACTTATTTGTCCCCCTTGGTATGACTATTTCTGTGTGGGACCATGCATGCACTGCTGCCCAGGCCTTGTTGGGGGCTGGATGTGGTTCCATACACATCTCAACCCTAAGAGTTCTCAATTATGGAACACATTCAGCCACAAGCGTTTTAGATCAGGAGCTGAGAATCTGCTTTTGGAAAGGAAGGGGAGATTCATGTGTTGTACTGGAAGATTTCTTCTGAAAGGTAGGATGACTAGAGTAGTGTTGGATCTGAGGCTGTTATGAAAAGCTTCCCTGGCCTGTCTGGGAGTTAGTGTGACCCATAAATAATCAAGCAGTGCCGTCTACCAGGCATGCTCATGCAGCAGACACTGTTAGGATGCTCCTCACATACCGTGTGCCGTAATCTCACTGCAGCCCAAGGCAGGGCAGATCTGCTTGACTGGCTTCACGGTCAGTGTGCACTAAGCTGTATGAACTGGGAGTCCAGGTGAGGGCTCCCTGAGGGTGGGAAACACCTCTTCCCCTATGGACCTGCCTCTCTCTCTCCTGCTGCAGGTTCTGCCAACCTCAGTTGTCCCTGAGATCTGCTTCCTTTTCCTTTCATTGAATTCTATGCTCCCACATTTCTCTGAGTTGCCTCCTCCCCCCAAATGGGCCTCCTAATGCCCATGAGACTCATTTGGATAAGCCAAGTAAAGCCTCAGATGGCTCTAGCCTGGAGATGGGAGCTGACGCAGCCCCCTGCAGGGATGTTAGGCAGCTGCCCTGGAGAGCAACACACACAGTATTCCTGGGGACACCACAGGGGTCTCCCAAGCACTCAGGCTGCCACTGGACCATCTCCTCTGCCGCCATATGGCCTGCAGTGGGAGGCTCGCCTCTGCCAGAGCTGCCTGAGCCTGGGTTTGACTTTGTTTCATGATCGAACAAGTGAATCACGAACACATTCTTATTAGAAAAAAAATACACAGATGCACAGAGTGAACAGTGAATTCTTCTTTACCTCCAGCCTCTGAAACCTAGTCTCTCCCTGGGGTGACTACTGTTTACAGTGGAGCATGCATCATTACAGCCGCTTTCCTGGCGTTTATTTACGCGTATGTATCATGTGGATTTGTTGTGGGTGTTTTATATATACACCTCACATAGTACTCTGCAGCTCGCTGTTCTCTGCTGACCATATGTCTTGGAGCTCTTCCAGTTGGTTTGTGGAAGTGCGCCTCATTCATTTCAACTGCTGCCTTTAGACCCCATGGATGCACAAGGACTTACAGGGCCACTTCCCTACTGGGGAGCAACTCAGTCCCCCGCCGAAAGTTTGTGGTGTTTGCCGTCACACTCACAGACTGTTGCTGCAAATGGCTGTGTAGACATATGTGCTGTGCCCCCTCAGAGGTGCACGGAGGGAACATCCTGTGTGTGTGCCCTGTACCTGTGGGAATTAGCAAAGGGAATGGCTGCATCACTGAGTGTGACTTTTTAAAACATTTTTTGCTAGTTTTTGCCAAATTCCCCCCTGAAAAGCTGAATTCATTTAGATCTCACTAAACAGCATCTAGAGTGGCCTTTCTATTAGCTGGCAGGGCCCAGGGTTTCCTGGCAAGTGGTTCTTTTTTTTTTTTTTTTTTTTTTATTTAGGGAACCGAACTCACGACCCTCCCCCTGCCAGATAAGGGTTCTTGGTCTTGCTGGGGTGGACGTG
>NW_004955437.1:21194466-21428399 GCF_000276665.1 Chinchilla lanigera | reverse complement strand
GAGGCTATCATTCTTCCAGTGAGTTTGATTGGCCCCTTTATCAAAGATGAGGTGGTTGAGTGTGTTTTTGGTTGTGTCTGTTTCTTCCAGTCTGTTCCCTGGCAAGTGGTTCTAAGATGGCAGGGACCCACCCACTGGGGGGGCTAGCCAGGCTGCAAGAGTGCACATGGCCCTTGCAACCCTGTGGGAGCGCGAAGACTGTCTGCTGGTCATAGATGGCAAGCAGATCAATGCGCTGATTAAATACACAGTGATGGCAATCAGATCCATGGAGTAATACTGCTGAGGTGGGGATGGGATCAGTTGACCGGTTAAGTGCCACAGTGATTAAAGGCAGGGGATTTGGAGCCAAAAGGGTTTACACTCAGATCCTGGCTCCACCACCCATGAGCTGCATGACCGCAGCAAATGTACCTCCTCTGAATCTTTTAATCTGAAAAATAGGAGTGACAGTGACCCCACCAGGCACCAAGGTATCCTAAGGACTTTGCATGCAGCCCTTCTTATAGCCCTTGAAGACAGCAAATGGGAATATGTGAAAATGGGTATATTTATGATGGCCGGGACTGTGACTGTTACCACTGTGATGGTGATGATTGTTAATATTCTGTCTCCAGAAACACAACCCCCTGCCCTCTGGACAGTCCTCTCCCTCCTAGCCGTGCCAGCCACTCAGCCCTGCAGGCCCAGCTGTCTCATGACACCTGTGGCGCTCTGTCTCATAATGCCTGCGGTACACAGAGCTCACAGCCCGTAGTGGGTGATGGTACTCAGGAGCGGGACCTGAGTCCTGACTTCCCTGCTGGAAGGATAGACAGGACAAACTGGATAAACACCAGTAAACAGACGTGGGGAGTCTTACAAACACAGGCCCGTGCCAACGCCGCTTCTTGCTGATAAACACAGCCCAGCCAAGTCACCGGGTGGGAGCAGAGGGAGCGGGCAGATGCAGAGCGGGGTGGGTTGCAGGTGGGGGCAGGAGACAGCAGGAACGCGTGAGGCAGATGGGAGAGCCCGGCCAGGGAGAGTGGAGTGGGGAGTGTTTGGAAGGTGGCTGTGCTCCTGGCCACCACTGTGGGGGCAGAGAGGAGGGTGTCCTGGACAGAGTCCTCAGTTCAAGTCCCTGCTCTGCCTCTTGCCAGCTCTTGGCCTTTCTGAGCCTTCAGTTAAGCATCTGTAAAAAGGGACATGAGAGAGTGTTAGACTAGACCGCTCTGTCCAGAATCCCTTCCAGCTTAAGACTTCTAGGAATTCCTGCCCCACAATAAAATCTCTGCCATAAACTTGTTCATCCTGAATTTGAGTCACTGTGGCCATCACCTTCATCTGCCCAAAGTGTCAACACTTAACAGTTTGTAAACAACATTCCCTCTTGTTTTCTCATCCACTTCTGCACAAGATGAAGTATGAGTCCCATTTTACAGATGAAGGACCTGGACTCCTGGAGGGGAAGGGACTTCCTGGAGGCTGGAGCCAGGTGGCAGTGACACCATGCTCTGCTCAGGGACCATCTCAGCAGCTCCTGAGCTCAGGTCCCTGTTGGAGATGCAATCAAACTGGACTACTCTGGTCCCCGCACACTACTCACAGACACTCTCATGGCCTGGTCCCATGGTCCAGGCCAGGCCCTCTGCCCACATGGTCTGTCTCATCCTCTGGGCAGGTGTGGTTGTGGTACCCACTACATGGATAAGCCTAATCTGCTCAGAGAGGTTGAGTTACTCCCCAGGGTCACCAGCTAGTGAGCATCATGGCTGGACTGCCCAAGACCTCACACACACTCCGTCCCTCTTTTACACCCGCCTAGAGAGGGAGCTTATACCTCACTGGCACCTAAAAGCCATTTACTCTCTGCCTCATGCCCCCCTGCCTCAAGGCCTCCCCCTTGCCACTTCTGCCAGGAAGCCTTCTCAGCCTGACCCATCCGCTCCCAGGCATCCAGCCTTTCCTTTTCCCCTGGTGTCACTCATAGGACCTTCCCATTTGGGTCCTCCTGGTGATCTTTGTCACCCTCCCGGGAGAGGAGGACTGATTCTCCTCCTCTGGGACTGGGGCTTGTCTTTCTTGTGTAGGTTTGCTTTTTTCTAAATAAGTTTTAAGGACAAAAGAAAAAACATGCTTATTATAAGAGTGAACACCATAGAGGTCAGCAAAGCTAGGGCTTATATCTGTGTCACCATGCTGCAGACTTGGAGCAGGACTTGGGCACAGGTCATTCATCTGCTGCTTTCCTTAGGATGTTTTATTGGTCGTGAGCAGGGAAGGGAGGGAGGAATGGAAGACACCAATCAAGGTGTGTGTAGTAGGTGAGTGCTCCAGGCAGTGGGACTCCATCTAACCAGTGAACTCTGTGAGCCAATACTGACATGTGTGGGGGGTTAACACTTGTGACACCAAATCTACGGAAAGTTTTCCCACACCAACCTCTTCCCCAGCTTTCTACATTGTCCTATAGTTCAAGCATGGCACCAACCACCTAGAGTCAGCACACAGCCCAGAGATGAGGGGCTCAATTCTACAAGATGCCCCCCACTTTGAGTGCCAACAGCCAATGGTGAGTCCCCAGTGTCCCAAACTTCTGTCGTACTTGGCCATCAACCAGATGTCCCCATTACCTCTCCCTTGGCTTGAGTCATTTGTCCTGGCAGCTTCCAGAACCATGATGGCCCACAGAAAGTATGCTGACAGATGCTGACATTTACCAGTTGGTGCTAAAGGCCACAGAGGAGCAGTAAGTGCCATGGGGTGGTTCTGCCAAGGCACCCTGGGGACTTTTCACATTCCCACAGAGGTCATATGGGCAAAGGCTTAGACCACAGTGAATCTTGGTCTCAGGGGAACACCTCTAGACTTTCAGAAGTTCTGGAGATTTGGAGGTGCACAAGGAGTCTCATGAAGCCACCTCCTGCCCCACGCTGCATGATCTGGAAGGTCATCAGGAGGCCATTTGTCTTGCCAATGAGGCTGCTGCAGATTATGAGACTGGCTGCAGCCTAGACCTGGTCTCTCAAAAGCTGCCCTAGTGCTTGCTGACCACTTTCCCACGGATACCATCTTTGTGGCGTACGGGACAAGGCACACTTGGCTCCTCTTCCTTTTACAATCAAGTGGCTCATCATCTCTTTATGGGATGGATCAGCCAAGCCTCATCCCTGCCAGTTGTGTGCCTACCACCAGGATGGAATGGTGACACAGAGTCCAGGGAGGGTGGCCTGAGCAGAAGGAAGCAGGGAGGTGGGGGACTGGTGGAAATCATACCAGCAAGAGGCCCTATCTAGAGCCCCGGTGGCCACTGGTGGTCCCTGGAACCAGCTCACTGCAGGCAGGGCTGAGTCGTGGTGCACGGCAGCCAGACTCCCTGACAGCTCCCCGGCCCAGGGAAGGTTCCAGCACAGCTTGGAGTCATTAGCTCTCTCTGCTCACTGCCTGTGGTGACAGCTGGGCTTCAGACCCAGCCTCCTCTCCTGCCCATCCTTCCCTCACTTCCCCACACAGTGGGTGTGCCCCACAGCCCTGTGGGGAGGGGAGATGGGAATGTTGCTCAGCCCCCCAATATCCCCTCCATCATCCAGCTTGATTTCACTCTGCACCCCGTGGTTGCTTCTCTATTGCTCCATCTGAGATGAGCCACTATGGCCCTTGGAAGACAATAAAAGGAAAGTGGGGTTCTGTGTCATGTCCACTGTGTGACTTTGGGAAGGTCACATAACCTCTCTGGGCATCTGTTTATTTTGCTTGTCAGCAGGAGCTCCTAGTCCCTGCCCTCCCTCCTCCTTTGGAGATGAGCAAAGCATGTCTGAGAAACATTGACATGGGAAAGCAGATGCTTCAAGGCTGGAACACATATAATCTGGAGGGGTCAGGCTGTGGTCAGCCCGGAGGATGCTGGAACACAGAACAGCACGCAGAGAGGCCACCTAATTTTAAAGATAGGGAAACTGAGGTCTGGGCTTCTTTCTCCTGCACCACCTTGTCCTTTGATGATGCCATGGGGAACACTGACATAAAGAGCATTTATGTGTCAGACGCCATCCTGAGAGCCCTCCACAGAGCGCAGCCATGCATCCTTGGGACGTGAGTTTCAGTCCCATCGGGCCTGGGACTGGAGTGGCATCGGAACCTGCAGGGACTGTTTGCTTACAAGGCAGCCTTTTCCAGGCCCAGAAGAGGAAATCTATGCTTTGTTGACATAAAAAGAAATGATAATCTTTTAGGACTTTCCTCTCCAGTTGGATGAGAGACAAGATAGGGATGCTCTCAAGGCCCCATGGGACAGTCTGCTTCTTGGGGTCAGTGTGGCTGGGACTGGGACACAAGGAGGGACTTTTCCCATGCTCCTTCTCAGCTGATGCCAGGGAAAGGCCCCCGGGGCAGTCTCAGGTTAGTGCCAGGCATGACCCTTGCAAGGGATGGGGAATTTATACCAAAGGAGGAAGGGGGGGCATGGGACCAACTCAGGTCTGAGTCCCCACTCTACCACTCACTAGCTTTGTGACTCTTCATGTGACTTGATGTGACACCTCTGAGCCTCTGTTTCCCTAGCTATAAATCAACACTTGTTACAGTCTCATTGAAAAGATTTGAAAAACTCATGGGATACACTGGACCTGGAGCCAAAAGTTACAGTGGGACCATTGAGCAAAGGGCAGTGGGACATGTGTGCATGTGTGTGTCCAGGGCAGCCTGAGGAAAGAAGGAAGCTGTCAGAGCCGCCTGGCAAGAGCGACCAGCAGAAGGTAGCAGGCCTTCTCTAACCTCTCTGATGCCCTCATGGTCAGAGCTGGCCACTGCTCAGACACCTCATGGAGGGATCCTAGGGGTCCAGACCAGCCTAACTCAACGAGACATGTTCTGGCAGAGACCCCACGTTCTCCTCCGAACAATGTCATTCTCCCAGCCAAGGGCAGCAAGAGGTAGGCCAAGGAGCTGACAGCACTGGGTCGCTTCCGGGCTCCCACTGCTGTGTGCCCTCCATGTTTGCATGTACCCCTGGTCTGGCTGCCTGCTTCTTCAGTCTTACCCTGGCCAGGATCTCAAGAGCCACACAGTAGCTCAGTGGCTCTGGGCCATCCATCCTTAAACTGAAGAACTCCTAAGGAAACTGGGTCACTTTCCTATTCTGTAAGCAAAGGCCCTGGGTCATTTGCAGAGTGCTAAAAAAATGGCTGCCTACCCATCTCAGGCCATCTCCAAGGCTCTGCAAACATGCGTATCTCTCAACATGAGCAGGTGTGAGCATGTGCGCATGAGCATGCATGGGATGCATGTGCACATGTGTGTGGATGTGCGTGTGCAGAGGTGTTGTGCCTGAGTGTGTGTACTCACAGGGGAGGCAGAGCTTCCTGTCCTGTACTCACAGGACAGCAGAGCTTCTAAGGGCTGTCAGCGGCTGCAGCCAGCTGAGGCCCATGGCTGCACTGTCCCCCATCTCTGCTCCTTCCATGTGGGCCCGCAGCCTGGCACTGGCGGGAGCACCATAGCGACCATGTGGTGGGGAAAGGCCTCATCTCCTGCCCCACAGAGTTTTTGTGCTGAGGAGAGGCTGCAACACACAGGTAAACTAGCAAGATGATGTTGGAGGACTGGCGATGAGAAGGAAATGAAGCAAAGCTGAGATGTGTGCCTTGTCTTTTCCTTCTTTCTTCTTCTCTCAGGCTTCTAGGGGACAGAAGGCTGTGAAAGGTGAATTGGGGCAAGGAGTTAACGGAAACAGCAGGAGCGAGGTGGGCTGCAGGAAGACGCCAGCGTGGGCTCCTGCTGGCCTTGTCAGCATCTGAGGAGCCGAGGCCTTGGTCCAGGCAGCCCAGTTGCCCCACACCCCAACCAAAGCTTCTGATACCCAGAGGGGTCCCCACCCTTGCACTTCAAAGTATGCTAAATTTGTTGCTAGTGGAAAAAAAGAGCAAGAAAGATAGAAAATCTCATTGCAACTTTTTGAGTGAAGCACAAGTTTCCCTCCTTCCTTCCTGTCTTTCTTCCTTTCCTCCACCTTTTCTTTCCTTTTCCTTTTTTTTGTTTTTTGAAAGACCCATGAAACATTAACAAAAAGGGCCCCTAGGATAAGTCAGGGCACTCTGCTCCAGAACCCCAGGGAGCCCGTGTTCTCCTAGAAGCTGGGGTCTGAGCAGAGGGACGGAGGGTCATGAGCCGACTGGAATCAGGGCTGATCTCTGGGCTACTTGGGAACCCTCCCTATCTTCTGAGCGTGGAGCTCAGAGTCTCAGCACCACGAGGTCCCAGCTTGTGAGGGTAGCCCTGCTCTGCTGCCCTCTGTGGTCACAACTACTTCTCCATCTCCCAGTATGCAATCTCCAAGCTGTCTACTACACAGCAGGCTCTGTGTGGCCCCTGAATCTGAGATGAACAAGGCACCGGGTTGGTAGGTCACCAACCAGGTTGTCAGCACAATGTTCGCATGGCAGGGCCACCTGCCATGTCTCCTGGCATGCACACCAAGTCCCCCACATCGAGGCCAGCACAGAGTATGTGATGGGTTGGTCTGCACCCAGCTCTGTGGCACAAGAGCTTCTTTCTGGGCACCCGAACACTTCCAGCCTCTGTCTGGATTTCCCTGACTGTGGAGATGGACAGGGCATCACCAATTTCTGACCACAAACTGGGTCCTTTCTCCCTCTCAGCATTGTGGAGCCAGTAACAAGACCAGGCACAAATTGAGCAATGAAAGGAGACTTCTATTCCTGGTCAAGAACAAGAGATAAACTCACAAATCAACTTCTCAACCTATTGAAAGTCAGAAAGTTATAGATATAGGGTAAAAGATGTGTCGGGGAAGGATAGCTAATGAAGGGAAGGAATAGTTGTGTCTTTTCTAGGAATAGGCTGAGATTTTTCTGAGAATTCCAGTGCCACCTCTTTCTACTCCTTTCATTGTTCCCTCTGGTCGTCATCAAGGCAGTCATTAACTGTCGCGTGCAGAGGGCACTACAATGAAGTTAGAGGTGGAGTGGGAGTCACTCTGGCAGTCATCACAGACACTTTCTGCTAGCCCACCTGGCCTGCAGGCACCCTGTCCTTACAGATAAGCTAGACTGGACAGGACAGAAGTCAACTTGGTCTAGTAGTCAGCACAAGATAGGGCAGGGTAGCAGGAAGAAGAGCCCAACAAAGGAGCTGAACCTCTGGTTAGAAGAGCATCAGAGAAGTTAGGAGAGCCGGCTCTGGAGCCAACAGCCCAGCTCCATCCGCACAAGTTGTGTGGCCAGAATCAAGATCCTGAGTCTTGCTGAGCTTCTGTTTCCTCACCTGTCAAATGAAAGCAATCAGAATACCTTTCCCATAGGACTATTGTGAGCATGAACTGAGCTAGTGTGCACTTAGTCCAGTGCCAGGCACATATTGAGGGCTGGGAAAGCAGGAATTATTACTCTTTTCCCATAAGAATGGAAGCAATACCCCAGCCTTGATACTATCACTGAGTATCATGTACAGATATATGGTCTAAAGTGGTTATTCCAACATGGTTGTCTCACAGAATGGAAGACTATGGCTCAGATATGGGAAGCAACTTGAAAAGGTCAGATGGGTTGCTAATAAGATGATAAATTGGGGTCAAAATCCCAATCTGCTGACTCTATGACTATTCTGTTTCTGTCTCTTGTCTAGATTTTCTAGTGGAGTAGACACAGAGAAGCCCAATAAGTCCCCATCTCAGGCTCACTCCTCCTTTAGCTCCTGACACCGTGGGGAGATTGATGGGTTGTTCCCCAGCAAGTCCCAGAAGCTGGTTCCACTCAGAGCCAAGGATGTCTAGAGTGTTCAGAGGGGCCTCCCTGAGCCCTGGGGCTGGGAGCGGCTTCAGGGAAGCACAACCTCAAGGAGCATTAGCCTCTCCCAGGAGCCCTGGTCCCTCCCCTTCCCCAGCCTCCCTCTGGCCCATCTCCACAGCTGTCTGTATTGGGTTCCTGAGGGCCTAGCATAGCCAGAAGTTCACAATGGCAGGTGAGACGGCCCCTGGGCCTCCAGCACCTAAGAGCAAGCTTCCTTCCTGAGAAGGGGCTGCAGAAGCTGGCCTGCAGCCTAGGGTCTGGACTGGGGCCCCATCACAGGATACTTGCCACAGAGGGAGATGTGGGTATAGACAAAACATCCCTTCTTGTATCTGGAGTCTTGTCTCTGGCCGAATCGTCTTCCTGCCTTGCCTTCCTGCAGCTTCTCCCTTGCCGCCACCTCACATTCATCAGAATTCCAGCATGATGACATGCAACTCACACATGAGGCCCAGGAGGATGCAGAGGAAGACACGGTTATCACGGGGCTGGCCCACAGGAGCAGGGAAGCCGTGCAATGGGGTGAGGAGAGCTAGAGCTGAGTGCTGGTCTGAGTTCCATCACAAATTTCATGTGGCCTTGAGTAAGTAACAGCTCCGCTCTGGGATGGCGTCTCCACCCATCTATCCTTTGAGAGGTCTTGTGGGTCTGACCTAGTGTTTGCTCTTCTTTAGTGCTTGCCAGTACCGTAACCACTAGCTAATACTAAGCACCCATCATGTGTGACGCCTGGTCTTCAGGCAGGATAGGGACGTCATTATCCATCGTGGCAATGCTGCTGCATGAGAAATGACCCCAAACTTAGTGGCCTAACACAGCAATTATTTATTCTCAAGGAGACTGGCTGAGGCTTAGCCGCTCTGGGCTCTGCCTCAGGATGTTTCGTATTGCATCAGCTGGAGACACCTGTCCCAGAGATGTGCCTCTCGACCTCCCAGGACGAAAGAATAACTGGGACATTTTTCTTTCGTGACAGTGACATAAAAGGCAGAAGAGGGATGAGGAAGTGCATGCAGCCTCCAGGGAGCTGGTGCTTTCTTGCTTCTGCCCTAGGCCACTGGCCAAACAAGTCACATGGCCAAACCCAGGCTCACTCCACCACGACCAGACCATGCAAGGTGTGGCTGCAACAGGAGTAAAGAATCAGGGCCCAGCTTCCACTCTGGCCCACAGAAATGACCCGGCCTCTTTTAACATAGTAGGCAAACTCTTCTTTCATATGCTTTATTCCTATTACACTTTTTAAAAACAAATGAACACAAATATATCCCCTTACTTCCCCCTTTGAAAGTTTGAGATTTAAGCATGAAACCTCCCATCATCAAGAAAAAAAAAAAAATTCCTACTTGCTGGAGGGTAGCTGGGTCCTGAGTAGAAGAAGCTGAGAACAGGGTTTAAGTCTAGGACCAGGGTGGGAAGATTTCCCCAGAGGCGAAGGTCAGAGCAGTGTGTGAACAGTGTAGATAGGGGGAGGATTGAGACTTGATGTGGGAAGGTTGCCCAGAACTGTCACATGAGGTGACTCAGAAAGAGACCTCATAGAGGGGCATTTCTAACGGCCCGGGAGCTGCTTGGACTCTGAGGCACCATCTGCCAACCTAAGAGCAAAAAGTTTCCATTGCCTGGGACAGGTCAACACCAGTGGACCCCTGGCTTCACTTGGGCCCCTCATGAACAATCGTCAGGTCATAGAGAAATCACCAGCCAGATACTGGACTTTGCTGAGAGCCATGTGATGATCCTGTGTGAAATTTCCATCTGTACCCTGAGGTCCTCACGCCAGGTCTCATGTGTGAGTCCAGAGGTAAGTGCACAAATGGTGCCCCACGTACCATAGGTCAGAAGTTTTCTCCTCACCATCTGACACACTGTTTCCCTCAGGTGCCTCCCGGACCTCAGCCCTAGGGCAGTGGCGCACAGGAAGTGAAATCACAGCCCTCACCAGCTCCCAGTACACCATGTAGCTGAAAAATTCAGCTTACATTAAGGAAGTGTTCACAAGCCCCATGGTGCAGGGGACATCTCAGTAGAGCAACACAAGACCTTCTTCCACCAGACATAAGAGATCCCTGGGCTACCGGAGAAGCAGTGTAGATGGAAGCCTCCAGAATGTCACAGAATGGAGAAGTAATAGTGTGCTGAGCTAGTTAATACCAGTTACTCCTTCATTTATTCAACAGCAACTGTGTGCCAGGCTTGGTAAGAGGCCCATGGAGACACGTTGAAGGGACATGCTTTCTCATCTCAAGGTGCTTATAATCTCAGAAGAAAGACTGCAGAGCCTTTGTGGGAGGGGAAGGATTTCATCTATCTTTTAAAGAAGAGGATAGATTTTTGGAAGCTGAGACAGGAGGATTGCAAGTTTGAGCCCAGCCTGGCAACTTAGTGAAACCCTGTTTCAAATTTAAAATTTTTAAAAAGGTGTAGTGATATAGCCCAGTGAGAAGGCCCTGGGTTCAATCCCTAGCATCTCCCTCAAAAAAGGACAAACTGTACAGAGGTGGAGAGACATGTTTTTCAGCAGGAGAAAGCAAGGCTTCTTTCCACAGGAAACTTGGTTTGCAAGGGTTCCACAGTAGAAAGAATGGGCATGGGCAGTTGAAAAGTGTGATTCTGCTAGTGGAATTCTACTAGTGCCAAGCATGGCACCTGGAGATACCAACCACGTCATCCATATCCATAGTCCCCTCCTTTGTGGATCTGTGGCTCATCTTGCTCACCACAGCCTGGGTAAGTTTTCGAGCAGCTTCACAGAGGCAAGACATTCTCTTTTCACATTTTTCCCCCTAAGCCATGATTCCTTGCTTCTGGAAACATAATACGCCGCCCGAGAGAAGTGCTATGGAAACCTTACCACAAATAGACAACCTCCCTGGTTGTACTAATTAAAGGAAAAGCCTGGTGGAAAATGATTGGAAGGAAACACAGTTTTATTATTTCTAAGTTAATCCACTTGCTCGAGAGAGCAGACCACTAAGCATTCCACAGTGACAGTCTGGAGGGGACCTGCTGTCAGGGATTTATCTGGTAATTCATTCCCTTACTGAATGCATCATGGGCTACAGGCCAAGGGTACAAGCCTAAGTCAGTCCCTGCATCTGCTTTCAGGGAGCTCAGTCTGAAGAGGGGGGACAGACCCAGAATCACCATTACAAAGCCAAGTGCAAAGCATAGCAAGAGCGACAGGTAGGAAGCACAGCACAGGGTCACTGTACAAGGCAGGATGTTGGGGTCACCAGGGTACTCATATTCTTGGAGGACTGTGGAGACTTGCAGGAGAAGAGCCGGGGCTGGGTAGAGTCAGCAGGAAGGTATCTCATGCAATGAGCGTGGCAAGCTCAAAGGCCTAAAGAGGAGAGGCAGCAGGATGAATAGAAAACCAGAAACCAATTAGCTGGGCAGATGAGAAGGCTTGTGACGGCAAGAGCTGAGGCTGGAGCACCAGGTGAGGCCACACCCTGGCACCTGTGAACTTTAGGAAGGCTTTGCCCTTTGTCACATAAGCACTGGGGACACTGAAAAGTTCTAAGCAGGGAGGGATGCAGATAAATGTGTGCTTCTGCCAGAAGGCCATTGCCCACGCAGCATGGCAGATGCTTTGGAAGTCAGGGGTCAGCTGGCAGGAGACCAGCAGGAGTTCAGGGGCCCATCCTAGGCCGTGAAAGGAGGGATGGAGAGAAGAGAATGTACTTGAGACATGTTTAGGGGGAAAAAATAGTGGGTCCCGGCAGCTTATGGGTATAAGGAAAAGTGGGAGAGGGAGAAATACTGCTATGTTTACAGCTTGAGTTACAAGGCATATCAGTCAGTGCTCACTAGAGAAACAGGTTTAATACATATATAGGGATTTTTGAGGTTGGCTTAAAATGGTCGCCTGCAGAGTCGGGTGTGGAAGAGTGCAGAAGGGCTGTCTGAGTGCTAAAGATCTGAAGAATCCAGTCAAAAGCCCTGGCACTCACCGTAGCGTACTGTGCAAGTCCGTATCAAGCAGCAGAAGGGTCTGCGATGGAAGGTTGAAGGGTCTGGCCTGGAAGCCAGGAGACGGCATCCAAGATGAAGGTGAAGACTGGCCCTCTTCCAAAGAAACAGAAACAAGCCTTCCTTCTTTCCCTTTTTCATTCTGTCCAGGCTACAAGCCTGTCGGTTGGTGCCACCCCCACACAGAGCAGTTCTTTCATCTTCAGAATCCACTCAGCCACACCCAGAACTATCCTAAACCAATCAGTTGGGCATTTCCCACTCACACTGACCCAACAGTTTACTGTCAGGAAAGGCGGACAGTGATGCTGCCAGCTGAGACTAAGCAAAGGTCATTTTGGAGAAGGGAAAAATAGGATCAGTTTCAGGGGTTGAGATGCAAGAAGCTGTGGGTATGGGACTGACTTCGGTGGAGGGGACAAACCGGCAGGTGGATGCTTGAGCTTGCTGCCATGGAGGGAGAGGTAGGCCGGGACAGTTGTGAGACCATGATGAACTTCAGAAGCCACAGGATGTTTTAATTTTCAAGAAACAGAACACCTCTAAAAGGGGCTCCGACAGTGAGGGCACCTATTTATTTCACTCATGATGTTTCCAATCCTAGGCTGCTTCGTCCTCTCAGTGTTTACTAAGGACCCAGCTGTATGTATTTTGACACCGCCGCGTCAGTTCTTCCCTATGTCCCTCAGTAGCATGGAAGGCACGCTAGGTCCTGGAGAATGTTTAGCCCCGGGAGTGAGGCTTAGAAACTAATTTTTTCATAAATGTAAAGACTGCCTTTCGCTATGTTTGGCAAGCTGCATTAAAAAAAGGATTAGATTCATAAAAGAACCGGCTGCTTAATAAGCAGAATGAGAGGAAATTGAATATCAACTAATTAGTAACTGTGGGATTAGAAGAGGTAACTGCTTCTTAACCCTACATGGGAAAAGGTAAAGTTGAGAACTGTTTTCAGTAAGAAAGGCTGCGAAGACTTCTGCTTTGGACTCCAGCAGAATAACAGATGCTGGGCCAGCCCACCACCACCATAAAAAAATAAAAAACTGCATTAAATATATGAAGCATCTGTTTTCAGACACTAGATAACCAGCAGAACAAAACTGTGTCCACTTAATAAGATGAATTTTGAACAACTTCACTTGCTCCCTAAAGGCACTGATCAGACCATGGCTCCAGTAATGGGAACCAATACAGAGCAGAAGTTTCATTGTTTTAGGAGACAGAGACCCGAATTCTCAGAAGTTATACAGCTGGAATTTGCAGAGTGAATACTGGAGGGAAGACAGCTGCATAGGGAAAGAGCTTTTGAAACTACTGAGGTGTCTGAATCTCTGGCTAAATAAGTACGCACGTGTAGGATGACGTCCGTGAGGTCTCAGACCAAGAACAAATACTGCCGAAAGAATCATTATTAGGGAGTTGTAAGCTGAACAGTGTTCTGAGCTCAGATATTAGACTGTATTCAAGTTTAGGCAATCAGAGTAGAAAAACTTCAGTGAGCACTGGCATAGTGAGTGAAGACCTTAGAAGTGGCTCCGTACCTTAGGAGTAGCATTAAACTAGCAAGCCCTAGCAAGAAGGCTGTTCTAGACCCATCCTTTCAAACATTTGTCCCCTGCAACTCTTTCTCTGGAGCTCTAATTACATATACTTAAGATCATTTATCCGACACTGAGAGTGCATTAATGTTTTTCTCAAACTTGCCTTTCTCTTTACGTTTCAGTTTGTCTTCAATCTCACTGATTTTTTTTTTATCAGGTCTAATTTGCTATTTAGCCTACCAGGGGAATTTTGATCTTATATACTGTATTTTTCAATCATTTTCCAAATTTGGTGAAAAATAAAATTCCATGATCTAAAAAACTCAATGAATTTCAATCAGGAAAAACACAAAGAAAACCGTACCAAGGCACATTACAGTCAAATCATAGGAAACCAATGATGAAACAAAAGACTTTAAATACAGCCAGAGAAAGGTGTAGGCCCTGTGGCCAGGATTAAACTGATGGTGTCACTATCATATCCATTGTTGAAAACTCTGAATGGACTGAGGTGTTTTTAATTAGATCTGCTAATGGGGGCAGTGGGATGACCATCGCATCTAAGTTTGAGAGCTCAACCTACCTGCAAATCACTGCCCCCAAATCCAGCAGTTTGAAAGGAATGGAGGCCAACGGGGACAGAGAGAAATTCAGAAAATATAAAATGTGTACCTACCTAAAATAAAAACCAGGTATGTGGCCTTGTCCAGATTCAAATAGATAAAACTGTTATAAAAACAATCACAACTCTGGACTTAAAGAGTCTTTGTTCAACTCGGGCTTTCAAAAATCTACAGATTGGAGAGACTGAGAAAAGTGCTCATCACTGGGGAGGGCCTGTTTGCCAGTGTGCACTCTGGGTGGGGCTGGGGGAGGCTGGACTGTGCAGAACGGCAGATGTAGCTCCAAGCATCACACTTTGCACAGTGATAATTCAGGTGGAAGGCAAAAGAAGGGCTTTTCCCTCATCTCCCCCTGTTGGTCAGGGAGAGAAACCTTTCAATGAATGCCCAGCAGGCTTCCCCTAGGTCCCATCACCACCACTTGATCTCATACCCTCACTCCGGTTATGAGGGAGGCTGCTTTAGTGGGCATCCGGTGATGCTGGCCTCAGTTACAGAAGGTGGGAGAGGAAGGGATGACTATTAGACCCCTCAGCCTAACCCAAGAATGGGAAATGAGGTGACCCAGAGTGGAATCCTGGGGAACATCAACATTTCTTGGAGCTCCATGGATGGGGCCAATGAGAGAGTGCAGCTAGGTTCTTAGAATAAGTTTTCCAAAAGCTTAATAGTTTAAAGCAGTGAAGATTTATTTTTTCATATTCTCTGAGCACCAGGAATCTGGATGATGCTGACCCAGGATATCTCACGGGGTGGCCATCGAACTGGTGGGTGGGGCTGCAGTCACCTCATCTGGGGTGAATCTGCCCCTAAGAAGGCTCCTCACATGGCTATTGGTTGGAGACCCTATTTCCCCACTGGTCAGTGGCTGAGAGACTCAGTTTCTTTCCCAGCAGGCTTCCCTACAGGCTGCCAAGGGTTGGCAACACATATCAGCTGGCTTCTCCCAGAGCAAGTGATCTACAGCAGCAAATGAGAGAAAGCCAAGGTGGAAACTTCCCGGGGTCTTAACACCTAATCTTGGAACTGACCTTCCACCATGTTCTTTCAACCACATTCACCAGCCCTAGTGCAATGTGGGAGGTGTCCATGCAAGGTAAAATCCAGGAGGCCGGCATATTTGAAGACCATCACAGAAAATGGCTCCCAAGAGCCCTTAAAGGTGACAGAAAAGAAGATGAGAGAGTTGAGGCAAGCTTCAGAGCCTGATATCACCAGGGCAAAAGGAAAGCGTTCTCAAACAGATACATTTGTATATTTCAATACAACAGTGAGAATCAGTAGCCAAGCATTGAGAAATGTCAATCAGGGTCATTTAGGTTACTAAGAGCAACTTCTGCTGACTGGTTTGCAGCAGATTGAGGTTTGGGTGGCTGAGGAGCGAGTGGAGAAGAGCAGGTGTGGGTTTTTTGAGAGGGCTGGATGAAGAGAGGAGAAGGGAGGTGTGGTGGACAGAAGCTGGAGAAGGCCGAGGAGGACGGAATTTTTGGATATAAGAAGACTGAGTGTATTTTTAGGCAGTGAGACATAGCCAGTGGGTGGGGAGAGGGAAGATGCAGGAGGTAGAGGATGATGGATGAGTCCACCTCTTGGAGGAGGCAGGCAATGTATAGGTCAAGGACACAGGTGGGCTGGCTGGCTTTGAACAGGGAGATGCCTCATCCTCAGAGCCTGCAGCGGGTGAGGCAGGAGGAGTCTGGCTGGGGCAAGACCTGTGGGTGAGGAAGCCTGGAAACTGAGAACACATACCTGATGGCCTCAATTTTCTTGGAAAGAGTGGGAGGCAAGGTCGCAGTGAGCAGAGAGAACAATGAATGGTGTGAGTCACCATGGTGATTGCTAACATATGAAGGAAGGCTCAGAAACAGTCTGTTCTCCTAAACAGGGCAAGCTCAGTGATCTCACGTTCACGTTCTACGTCTCAGCAAACTCATTTTTCACAGCTGATAATGTCTCCAGACAGCACCTGTCTGAGTTGCCACAAGGTATGAGTTGGCGAAGCTGCAGTGAATGAGGTGGAAGATACTAGAACTCAGTGGTGTGAAAAAAAGCTAACATCTCAGTAGGGCAAGGACTTCCTGAGTCCCATCTGACTTTCCAACCAAGAATCTTTCTCACTGTCAAAGGTTCATCCATCCTCTGTGTCATCTCCCACTGATGGGGAACTCACTGCCCCTAAGAAAACTTACGATCTGCAAACAAATCCTTCAGTAGGGCGATAGTCTCATTCCCCATGTCCCTGGTGTTGCAGGATTCCCAGAACAAGTCCTATGCCCACCTGACAGCCCTTCACCAATGAATATGAGTTGCTTCTCTAGAATATATGTTGTTTATTCCATCTTCCTTCACTTGACAGGGTTTCTTGACCCCTCCTGACTCTAGAGTTGCCTTCTCCCCTACATTTTCCCTATAATGTTCCTTAAATTTCAGCCATTAGAGCTAGTCATGGTAGTGCAGCCTGTAATCCTAGCATTTGGGTGGCTGAGGCAAGAGGACTGTTGCAAGTTAGAGGCTAAATTGGGCTAGAAAGTGAGTTCAAGCCCAGCTTAAATTTCACAGTGAAATCCTATCTCAAAAAGACAAAGAAGAAGAAGAAGAAGAAGAAGAAGAAGAAGAAGAAGAAGAAGAAGAAGAAGAAGAAGAAGAAGAAGAAGAAGATGATGATGATTCAGCCATGAAATGGCTCGCCTTCCTTCTTCAGAGCTTCCCAGTGTGTTTGGAAAGGTGCTCAATGACACAATCTCCGAGTGCTGTGCTGTTTGCCCTCTCCCTGGATGATTTGATGGGGCTGTTGGCCTTGCAGATCTTCCCTTCATCCTTTGTCCAGGTGTTAGGATCCCTTTTAGTTACTTTTCTCATTGCTGAGACAAAATACTTAATACTGACAGTTAAACGGGGAAAGGTTTGTTTAGCTCATGGTTTGTAGAGATTTCCATCCATAATCAGCTGGCTCCAAGGCAGGATGGCATGGTAGACAGGTACCGCAGAGGAGAAACAATTCATGGCAGGCAGAAGGCAGAAGGCAGTGTGGCAGCAAGTAACAGTAGCAGTTTCTTTCTGTCCCTTTTATATTCTATCTAGGCTACCCAGCTTAGGGTGAATGCCAAACCAATCAGTGGACTAATTTAGTAATCACACAGCTTAATCTCCACAACACGGGTTCTAGATCCAGCCACCTCTGAAAAAGCCTAGACTGCATGAGGCTTTGGAGGGACATCTAGACACAAGCCATAGCATTCCCCATTGAGCTATGGGACTTAATTTTTGCCCTACTGGATTTGGGATTTGCTTGGGTCCTTCTCCTTTTTATCTCCCTATTTGTATGTTTTGGAAAGGTAATGTTTATACTCTGTCATTATATATTGGAAGTGTTTAACTTTTTTTCATTGTACAGGGGCTTGCAGCTAAGAGTTTGCCTTAAATCTCAGAGGAGACTTTGGACTTGGACTTTTCAGCAATGCTGAAACTGTTAGGACTTTGGCAACTCTTAGGGATGGACTTTGCATAAAAGGATATGCATGAGTCTTTAGGGGGCCAGGGACAGAATGCTATGGCTTGTGTCTAGACGTCTAGAATCCATGATGCTGAGATTAAGTCCTGTGATTACTAAATTAGTCCACTGAATGGTTTGTCACTTGCCCTAAGGCAGGTAGCCTACATAGAGTATAAAAGACACAGAAGGAAGCTGCTATTATCATTTGCTGCCACGCTGCTTTCTGCCTTCTGCCTGCCATGAACCGTTTCTCCTCTGAGATGCCTGTCTGCCATGCCATGCTGCCTTGGAGCCAGCAGATTATGGATGGAAACTTCTACAAACTGTGATCTAAATAAACCTTTCCCACCTTTAACTTTGGGTGTTGAGTATTCTGTCTGAGCAATGAGAAAAGTAACTAAGGCACTCCACATCCATGCTGTCAACAGCATGCCCACGTGTGGGTTGCATCCCAGTTCATGTTGCTCCAGCACATTTCTGTGCTTGGTTGCCCTCTTCACTGCAAGCCAGACAGCGACCCCTGCCTGGATTTGGTCATGTGGAAAGTGGCTCAAGATCTTCCTTGTGAGTCTGTTTGTGATTAGTGGTGGTGTTTTTAGAGGCTCTGTCTGGGCTTCGGGAAACCTAGGCAGCACTAATCAATGGTTTTCACCTGGTGATATTTTCCCCTTCCCTCCCACCCCCACCCAGATTCTATCCTGTGTGCATGGTCTCAGGGAGCAAGTGTAACTGCAGGAAGCAGAGGAAGGAGTCTCCTGCCTGGGAATTGAAAGCTCTAGAGCCCATAAGGCAGCAGTGACAAATCTACAAGGGAACATGAGCAGAAGCAAGATTTCCATGCCTGACCTTGGCAAAAGAGCCCCTTCCTGGAGTTGCGGAAGGTCAGGTGCCACTGAGAAAGGTTTCAGAGAGACAGCCCCAGAGAGCTTTGTGGGGATCTGAGAGCAGAGACCTAGCTCCTATTACCCAGAGAGCCTTGGGAAGTGACAGGACCCCAGGAAAAGGAAATGGCTTCAGGGAATGTTCTGGCAGCAGTCTTAGCCAGCCTTGCAGAAATTCCAAACACTAGCACAGACCTGAGAAGCAGCATAATGAGGATAACATGGGACTCATCAAGGAAGCAGGTCAGCAGGGCCCTGCAAAAGACAAAGGCCATCTCCACGGCAACCTACAGGGACCAATGCACAAGGACAAGCATGGTGATGGACACCATGGGTGACACTGAAGTCAAGGCCTGGACACCACTTAAGTCTCCAGGAAATTTGAAGCCACTGTAGAAAAGGAGGTGAACTCCAAGTTGACGCTAATGACAGTGCTACCACTGCGGCAGAAGAAGGTCTTAAAACTGACAAAGAATAGAGCTGGTTCCACAGTTTTCAGACCTGGGTAGTGCACGGGTCTTGTTTTCCCACCAGTCTTCTCTCCCATATCTGCACAAGTGTTTCGGCAGGTGGGGACCTCGTGAGGTTGTATGATGTGAGCTCACAGCCAACAAATGAGAACTCAGGGCCAGGGTGGGCTGGGGATGGGATGACAAGAGGCCCTGGCTTTTCCGAGTGGTGGAAGTTGGGCCCATGCCGTGCCTAGGAGCTGAGGGTCAAGGAGGCACCAGGTGTGGTGCTTGGATACAGGGAAAGATGATGAAGTGAGCCCCTCTCTTCTCCTGCTTCTCCTGCACCCTTCCCCTCTCCTGGGGTTATTTTCCTGGGATCAGGTGAGGCACAGAGCCCCTGAGGACATTTCTGGGGGCTGCTCCCTGAGAGCCCTGTTTCCCCTTCCTCTGATGTACTAGGCTGGTTTAGATACTGTGATGTATGAGACATGCAGTGTCTGGCTCTGAGCCCAGCTTGTCAAACTGGCTTAAAGAAAGGATGGCCAGAAAAACAAGAACTTTATTAAGGAGAAGACCCTAATATGAAGGCAAAGTCTCAGTTTCCACAGTTAACTCTGAAGTTTTCATAACTCTCTTTAAATGTAGCGGCAGAAAGCCCAGCAAGGAAGACAGCATGCAGAGGACAGAGGGAGGGAAGGATGCTTGGCGTGTCCCTGCCCCCTGGGTCCCCTCACCCAGAGAGCTTCTCGCCTCTCCTGGAGGGAAGATCTCTCACCTTAGGAAGGGAGCCCAAGATGGGACCCTGTGACTTGCCTCTCCACACCTCTCCCTCAACATTTCCACAGAACAGTCCCCAGCTCCATCTCACTTGCCCCGCCTCCTAGCAGCTTGTCTTTCCACTCCCTGCCTTCCCCAAGCCGGCCTATGAGAAACAGGAGTCACAGGCAACTGACATCAGGTTCGTAGAGGGCCCAGCCACATGTGGTCCTGGCTGGAGAGGAGGCCCAGAGACAGCTCCTGGTTACACAGTCATGAGACAGGTGACAAGCCCGTGGCTCCCAAGCGATGGGATTCCATTAGCTTGAATTCCCCAAGAAGTATGTCTCTGTTCTGTTAAACTTGGCTGCCTGAGGCAGACAGGCAGGGCAAATGTCATATGGCATGAAAAACACCAAGCACAGCCCTTCAGATTTGTAACCATCTGAGGAAGGGCTCGAGTGGGAATGTACAGCACAGCATGCTGGGAAACATTCCCAGCAGTCAGGCTTCATTTCCCCAGGGAGCCAGCTACACATTGCCCCCTGCAAAAACTTCGTAAGGGACTGACCTTGCCTGCCTCTGTCTGCAGTTTCTGTTGGGAGCACCTCTTTCTTCACACTTTGCAAGAAGGACCCTTGTTCTTCCCCAGCAAGGACAGCAGTTCCTTGACAGGATGAGTTTGACCCACAACAGACAACTGCTTTTTCTTCTTCTTCACAGGCCCCAGTTTCAGTTCCTCCAAGCAGAAGCCTTTGGCAGGGAGAGTTTCCTCTCTGGCTGTCTGGGCTCAGCACCAGACCAATTGGGGGTTTAGGGCCAGGTGAGTGGGTTGGGGGAGTCAACGCACACTCCCCTCCTCATTAGGACTCTTGAGTTGCCAGGGACTGAAAACCCAACTCAGCAGGCTTCAGCAAAAAGACTTTTTTGAAACATATTACTGAAATTCTCACCATAGCTCTGCTTTAGGTGCAGCTTGTTCCAGGGTTTTGAGTTGTCTCCAGGAAGCAGTCTTGGTCATTTTCTCAGCACTGCTGCCTTCGAGTTGTTTTCATCTTCTGGCATCAAGCTGCAGAAAGATGGTTGTCAGCAGCTCCAGCCTATACCTGCCCAGGTACAAATTCAGCAAAAGAGAGTTTCCTCCTCTACTAATGGAAAAACAAACTCTTTGGGTCTGGCTGTCATTGGCCCCAAGTGGAACATGTATCTATCTCTGAGCCAATCACTGCAGCCAGGAGAGTGGCATGAATGCACTGATTGGTTCATCCTAGGTCACACGCCCCCTTTAAATGATGTGGGTGGAGACTGGGAGGGATGAGTGTTCCCCAAAGGGAAACTGGGGTGTTGGTGCTGGGGGTAGGGGAACAAGATCATGAATGGTAATGAAAAGAAGTACCTACCATATCACTGTCACCAGAAGCCATGGTATATGACATGGACAGACAACTGGAGTTCTAGAAGCATGCATATCTGTACCTCAGTGGTGAAAAATCACAGAACTTTTTATGCTATTATTAAATGTATTTTTGTTGATAAAAAGACTGAGAGGTCCACAGGATCGTGAACCAAGCATGCGTATGGTGCCTCAGCCCATCTGCTCCTCCTAGTAGCTCTACTTTCTGTCTAGTGATGGTGAACATGGGTTTGGGGATGTTGACTGGGGAACATGAGTTTTATCCTGACCCTAGGCAGAGGTGGATTGCTCTGTGGATGAGCATGTGACCTAAGCTAGCCCTATCAGAATGACTCTCAGGACTTTGATTTCCCTTCCTCCTTTAATGGGATATAAGACAACATGAAGCCTGGGAGCTGTGGAGCGTCATCTTGGGGCTACAGGGAAATGGGACTGAAGGATGATGATGCCATGTTGGAAAAAGTAAAAGGGGAAGGAGAAAAGGAGAGAGGGAGACATGAGAAAGAAAGAGGGAGAAAAGAAGAAAGGAGGGAGGAAGATAGGGAAGAGAAGAATAAATAAAAGAAAGAAACCCAGTCCTTAGTGACACAGTTGTGTTCTAGATCAAGCATCACCTGAAGCCAACTTGCCTCTGGAGACAGACTCTGAGACAGATGTGTATTCAGGAAGGGGCAGGTACTGGGCTACGTGAGCAGGGCTGGGCAGAGGCCTGTACAGCCTGCATGCACATCTGTCTCAGAGTCTGTCTCCTCGAAAACCTGAGCCATGACACAAGGTGTGCAGGAGTCGGCTTTGTGGCATGACATTAGAGGCCTGACTCCAGTTAACAGTTGTGTCATCTCCTCCTCCTCTTTTTTTGTTTTATTTTTTCAGGACTATAGATTAAATCCAGAACCTTTGCACTGACCTATTTCCCAGCCCTTTTGTTGTTTATCTTGAACCAGGGTCTTGGTAAGTCACTAAGTTGCCCTGGCTGCACTCAAACTTACAATCCTTCCCACCCAAGCATCCTAAAGTATTGGGACTGCAGGCATAAGCCACCCTGCCTGGCAGTCATGTGTCCTTACTGATGGGAATACATCCTGAGACCTGCAACCTTAGGTGATTTTTGTCATTGTGTGACCATCATAGTGTATTTACACGTAAGACAGCTGCAGCACCACTGGGTGGTATCACCTGTGAGACTATCAGAGAAATGCAAACCTCCATTCTTGACTGAAACCCCATCATACTGCACACGACTTCTTTTCCTGGACTCATGGGAATAGTGTTAAGGAAGCAAATGAGGTTGAGAAGCACAGACACTTGTTTGGGTTTTATTTAAAATTAAAAGAAATGTTTTCACCAGAGAGATAATATAGATTCATTATAGAAAAACCTGAAAAGTCCAAATATCCAAGTAAATTAATCAATTAAGACTCCTCTCCACAAGAAAAGACTCCCACATCCTTCCACAAGCAGCAACAGCTTTGTATGTTGAATTTGAAAATATGTATTGAGACCCTTCTACGGCCCAAGGCCTTCATGCTTCAGACAAAGGAGTGGGTGGGCCTCTCATCTCTGCAGTGCCGCTGTGGGCCATGTGGAAGCTGAGGAGCAGGGCCGTAGAGCCCAGGTCTCTGACTCTAGACCAGCACTGCTATGGTTTGTGTCTAGGTGTCTCCCCAAAGCCTCATGCAGTCATGGGGCAGGCTTCTAGAGTTTTTGACTGATTATGGGTGTGAATGCTACACCCACCCTAGGGTGGGTAGCCTGTCTGCAGTGTAAGGAAGGGAAAGAGGCTGCTTGCTGTTGCTCCTCCCCTTTTGCTCTTGCTGCTTTTGCTGTCTTCCAACACCTTGAACTGTTGCCCTCTGCCATGTGCCACTCTGCCTTGGAGCCAGCTGAGTACAGACTGAAACCTCCACAAACAGTAAATAAACCTTTCCTTCCAGTAAAATAAACCTTTCCTTCCTTAATTTTGGCCATCAGGTATTTTGCCTCAGAAACAAGAGAAAAGTAACCAAGAAAAGCACCTTCCCCCTCACAACTTCTCCCAAAGCACATGCTTTGGTGAGGTAGAGGGTGTGGGTGAGAAAGAGACTTCTAGACTAGGAAATCCAACACTTTGCTCTCGTCCTGGCTCTGCCACTAACTTGCTGGTTGACCTTAGACAAGGATTTCCACCTGGTGGGGTCTTCGTGTGGGAGTGTGCAGGTCTGTGCAGGATCCCTGAAAGGAGAGAAAAGAGGCAGGATTAAGGCACACAGTGGCTCTGGCTGCCTGCAGGGGGCACCACTGAGAAGAGGACAAAACTAAAAGGGAGGTGGGACACTCGTCCTCCCAACAAAAGACACTGTACCCACTATAGGTCTCCCACGGGGCTCCAGGGGAACAGGGAAGGGACTCCAGGGGCAGCAGGGGCCTCCAGCAGAGCCAGAGCCACGCAGGGTGGGGCCCAGAGCTGGAGCCTGGTACATCTCAGTAAAAGGCTTAATTTATCTTAGTTCTCTTTGGCCAAGGGAGATGACAGGAGAATGTTTGACTTTCTTTCTTTTTTTCTAAAGAAAACTTTCCATTGTGGAAATGGCATGTGTTTATTTTTAAAACTCCAGCCACAAGGCTATGTAACTTCTGGGGGAGGGAAAAGGCCCAGGGGCCGGTACTGACCCTCCTGCCATTAAAATCGGGTCTGGGTTTCTTTAGCCAGCCAAATCCTCCTGGGCCTCTCTTTTTTGAGCAGAAGGGAAATCTTGTTCTTGGATGAGAGGAAAAATGACAGAGTAGATCCGAGGTCCAGGAAGTTAAAATACTGTCACAATAACTATGGCTGACATTTATTAAGTTCTTACTATGTGCCAAGCTCTGGTCTAGGTGCTTTTCACACTGGAAGTCCCTGGGAAAGAGGTTTACTATCTGTACTTTATAGACGCAAAAGTCCAGTCACAGAGAAGTAGTTGCCAGCCCCAGGTGGTGAAGGGAGAATCACACGTAGGTTCAGCTGACCCCAAAGCCATAACTCACTATCTTATGTTGTGGCAGAATCTTGGAGCCCTGTGCTCACTACTGCAGGCAGGAAGGGGAGTCTTTTGTTTGGGAGGAGGACTGACCCCCCCCCCCGCCTACTACCCAGGCCTCCTCCCTCTTTGCTCACTATGTGGAGGATGCCAGGACCAACCATTCCCTAAAGTAGAAGCTTCTTACATAGAACACACTCAAGTTCACTTCCTCCCTCTTGACCACAAGCCCTCCCTCTGCAAAATTCCCTTTTGGGTAAGGGATGAAGAAGGCACCTGGAGAAAAGTATAGGTCAGAGGCATTGCTTGGGGTGGGGGAAGAAGTTCCCCCTAATTGTGATGAGTTGGGGGTGGGATGCAGAGCTCAGAGCGCATGGCTCCCCAGCCTCCCTTCCTAACAGCCTGACCTTGAGTGAGTTACATAACCTCTCTGCACCTGGACTTCCTCATCTGTCAAATAGGAGAACAGAAATACCTACTGTTGTGAAGGTTGTACACCATGAAGGATATAATGCACTTAAAACAGTACCTGGTACAGGGTAAAGACTTCAAAAAATTAGCTACTGCTATTCTCCAAGTGGACCATGGTGAGCAGATATTCACAGCTGAAGAATAAATGGTCAGACAGAGGGCATGGTTTTCTGTTATGTCTTCTGTCCCACTGGCCAACAGTGCAGCTCCTACCCCAGGTTCATTTTACCTAATGTTTGAACCCAGACACTCCTCTTGGCTGGAAGCCCTTGGGATTATCAAAAGAACCTGATGAGCTTGAAAGCCCCAAATCTCTCTGTTCCAGAATATTTCAATATGGTTCTCAAGTCCTAAGAGGAACCATCATGACCTTCTTGCCTGTCCAGGTACAGATTCCATTAGGAGTTATCTCTTATCCAGCTAAGAGAAAGGACAGGACCTGACATTCTGGAAGAATTTGTCCTCCCTGCCCCCACCCTAGCCCCCAACACCCCTTTTCTAGTGGTTCTTCCTTGGATCTGCTGGACCCGTGTTTCTAAGATACATACCCAGACTGGTAAATCCTTAGCACCTTTTTGATTATCACAATCAATCACATGATTAATGCCATTACCATCAATATCATCATGGTCAATGTCATCACCTACTCCTGGTCACCATCGCCCCTACTAGCAACAGCACCACTGCATCCCACAACCTCCTCAGTCATCAGTGTGGCCTTTGCCATTTTCATTTCCCTCCTTGCCATCACCACCGCTAGGATCTTGCGCATGGTCATCTTTATGCTTCCACGATCACCCGCTGCTCAGAGTCAGTCAGAATCCTTGGTAGTGAGAAACAGAAACTCAAGTCAACTAATAAGAAAGAAAGTGATTTGGGGGAAGGGGATTATGTCTCATACACCCAAAGCAGAAAGACTACCATAGGGATGGCCATGGGCAAGGGACTCAAACACCCAAACACCAACAAGCAGCTTTCTTTCTCTCCTCTCAGCTTCTCTCCATTGTTCATTTCAGTCTCTTCTGTGGACAGACCCTATCCATATGCATGACATAAAATCATAAGGATTTCCACCCCCCAAGATCAGATTGAAAAGTCCAAGGAAGGCCCCTGTCTGATTTAGCTTGGTCACCTTTGGGCTGATCACAGTGGTTGGAGTATAGGTTCTATGGCTGGCCCGGATTGGCCATATGCCTAGTAAAGACATGGCAACCAGGAAAACTTAATGAACAGGTGATCATCCTGGTTTGCATCCATATTCACCCCATCACCATCACCACCATCTTCACTACCATCATCGCCAACATCACCGTGACCATCACCTTCATCACTATGACCACACTGATGCAGCTTTGCCATCACTGTCATAACTACTACTGTCACATCACCACTACCACCATCACCATCACTATCACCACCACCACTATCATTGCCAGCACCGTCACCATCGCCAGCGCCATCACCACCTTCACACCATCATCACCACCATCGCCACTACTACCACTGTTTCCGCCACCACCATCACTGTCCCCACCAGCATCACTTTTTTGCTAAAAACTATAATGGCTCCAACCTTGAGCTTCACATTAGAAACTATAATAAATGCGAGTTTGATGAAATCCCCAGCCCTGCAGAAAACATCTCTGGGAGAGAAAGCGGACATATTCAAGGAGATGGACTCAGAGTCCCTGGCCATGGGAGAGGAGTGAAAAGGGAAGTTGTGGGGACAGACTCTGCACCCTGGCAGGCCCAGTGTTCTTGCAACCACCGGAGCTCCTGCACATCTGCACAGCCCTGCCCCAGCCCAGTGCCCCACACCCAAACAGGGCCCTCCCCACATTGCCCCGTCTCCCGGGGCAGGGGCTTGCTTTTGGCTCAGTGCCTCATGTTCCTGCTCCATCTCTGAGCAAACATCTGTTTCCAGATGGTGTCCCAGAGCCTTATAAAGTTGAGGAAGGCCTGAGTTAATACATCTAGAGCAGACCCGCCTGTCGGCGGCAAGCTGATGTCAGGAACGGATCAGTCGAAGAAAGCAGGACCCTCATTTCCTGAGGGGGCGGGGTGTGCAGGAAAGACAAACAGGGCTCCCCACCACCGCTTCAGAAATGACCTTAACAAAGCAACCGCATTCAGGAAAAAGGGGGAGAGGGGAAAGACGCCTTTGTAATGAGGTTTACAGAACAAATGTTTCAGGCAGGTCTGCATTTACAGCTACTGCTGGCGAAGGAACTGGAGGGGGAGAAGCTCAGCCAGGAGAGGAAAGCGTCCCCAGCCTTACTGGCCATGGGCCCCAATCCAGACAACAGGCTGAGCCTGAACCTGGGGCCTGGGTGGTACCCGGCAAAGAAGAGACCTGGCCCAGCTTTGGCTGGGTGACCACACTCTGACCTCTCTGTGTGCGGTTTCTACAGGTGTCACATAGCAGTGGAGCCTCTGAACGCATATAAATGTCCTTCTGGGAAGGTGTGGGGGATGCTCCTGACTTGGAGCAAGAAGACCAGCTCCTAAGATGAGATTCAAAGAGTGAGTGGCGTGGTCAAGACAAGGGAGACCAGAGTGGTAGGGGTGAGCACAGGGCTGGGGGCCAAGAGTGGGCAGAGACACAAGGCCTTAACTTGCACGTCCCAAATGCTGGTAAACAGGAATCTGTTCCAGTAAACAAATCAGGCTCTTTGTTATCTGTCTGTCGTCAACCAGAAACATCTGTCCTCAGACCGCAGTGCCTGCCTTTCTGACAGCTCCGCCGCCTGTCAGGGGGAGCACACAGCCTGGGCTACTTCTCCAAGCACATACGTAGGGCGCCTTCCACTTGCTCTGTGCAGAGGCCCACATTCAGAGCACTGTTTCCACAGGCTGACAGCTCAGGGCGTCTCTCTCCTCTACCGACTGTTCTGTCTCCAAAAAGCTGCAAAGAGGGCCTCATGCACGCATTTGCTCATGGGTTCTGACGTCCGCCTACAGCATGAGGATCTCCATCCGATCCTGGGGATTTTATGCTTTCCAGGACCTCACACACATGATCTGAGTGTTTCATATTCCCATGAGTAGGAATTAGTACCCCGCATTCCAGACAGGAGGATGACTTCCAGTGAGGTTAAGACAGTTACTGATAGACACAGCTTGCAGATGGAGAAGCTAGGACTCAGAGCTTCTGAGTCCTTTATTTAAAACTTGAGTCAGCAAAATGGTTTCAACTCAAGTATTAATTTCGCGATTGATAATAGCATCCTGCTTTGAGAAGCCTAAGAGGTTGTGTGTGCGTGGCTGGTGATATTCTGCAGTTGATTAGTTATGTCTGCCAATGGTATGAGAATAGGAATATTGGAAGAATAAAAGGGACTAAGGGCCCAGGTCCTTGGGTATCAGGAAGTCATTTGGTACATCCCTGACAAGGACGGGCCACAAAAAAGTTCGGAGTTTGTTGTCTTTCTCCTCTCCTCCACCTGGGTCCTGCCACACTACAAGGCCCAACGCAGGCCTCCCTCTTCCAGGAAGATTTCCCAAACCTTCAGCACCAGTCTTCCTCACTCCCTTTCTTCATGTCCCAAGACACTAGTCACCCACCTGCTTGTTTGGTCCTGGGCACTGCTCTCCCCTTTCCTCCACACCCAAGTCCCTGCAGAGGCCCTCAGGACTTCAACACCTGCCTCAGTTTTGCTTCTAGCAGGAGCTCCATAATGGGTGGCACCTATGGACTGAGCACTGACTCAGCCAGCACTTGACATGCACCACTGCACACAATACTCCTAGCATCTCTAGGAGACAGGAAGTGTCCTCCCATCACTCAGACTTTAAAATCAGATGCAGAGCCTGCATGATTTTCCCAGCATTGCATAGGTAGTAAACAGTGGAGCCAGCACCTGAAACTACCGGGAACAGCCTCCAGGTGAACAGAGAACAAGTCAAAGCTGTTTATGCCTGTTAGAATAAGGCCATGTTGGAGTTATTCTCCAGCCACCCAAGATCAGAGTCACGTGGGCTGTTTGGGGCCCCTGCTGTTCCTGGAAGAAGTCAGCAAGAAAGAGCTGGCTAGGAAGGCTCTGGAAGGATCTGGGGTTAATAGATGGATATGACCTTTGCTAAGCATACCTTTCTCAAACCTCCTTAGCAAGGTCAAATGATCCTCTAGCCATGTCCACTAGCCTGCCCTACCAGGCATTTCCTCCTTGCTGGGGTAAACACATCTGTAGCCTCCATTGGCCCATGCATCCTGCTATTTGAAGCCTTAGGTAGTCCTGGGCTTGGCCGTATGATTTGTTTTAGCCGAGGGACACTAGCAGGAACATACATGCACAGGCATGAAAAGCCCCCTCCTGGAACTCTGCATCTGAAAGCCAACCTCATGTTGTGAAGATGCATAGGAGAGACTGCAGAATGTTCCAAGGCCACCTATACTGGCCCCTAGAGGATGAGACGGCACCTTGGATGTGTCCATTCCCACCAAGCTCTGCCAAGTTCCCAGAATGCAGCCATATGAGTGACGTCAACCATACTACTTAGAGCAACAAAGCCATTCAGCTGAGCCCTATCAATTCACAGGTTTAAAAGAAATACTACATCACTGTTTTAGCCTCTGAGCCTTGGAACTATTGGTTACACAGCCACAGGTGACTGAAGTACTGTCCTCATTACTGTTCCTAACAGCTATGGCTGGGGTCCCAATGGTTCAGAAGCATGTACATGTCCTCCTATACACTCTTGACTTCTATCTGGGACCCATGCATGGACACATACCCGTAACACACACACACACACACACACACACACACACACACACACACACAGAATTGGAGGCAGCCCATGTGTATGCTGGGGGTATTCCCAGCTTAGTGAAGAGGGTCCCCACTCACAGGGCCTCCTGGGAAGCCTGGCCTCCCCCACACATCTGCAGCCCTGATCCTCGACCCTCATCCCTGCTCTGCAGGTCACAGCTCTGCACGGTTGCATAGGAAGGAAGTGAGGACTCAGGAAAAGACATTTCCAAATGTCTACTCTGCGGCTCCCACCAGGAGCCTCCACTGGCCCTGAGGCCCTAAAGTGTTCTTCCTGGTGACACTGCACACTACTCTCTCCTGACCTGGGGCAAATATTTGATTTTACAGCCTGCTCAAAGGCTACATTAAGATCCAAAGTCCCAGAGAGCACCTGCCTGGGGCATCCCACGTCTGCCTGGGGCAGGCTTCAGTTTCTGCGCTTTGGGATCTGCATCTCATGCCTATCAATACCTCCCACATCTAGCATGGAAGCACAGCATCTTTCATAGCTCCCCTTTACCCTCAGGACAAAGTCCAAAGCCCTTCTCATGCTGGCTCATTTTCCACAAACCACCCAGCTTTGCTGAAGCACTTCTCACTTCCTCACCTCCACTTCCCACTTTGCACAGGTGGGACCCTCTGCTTGGCCGCCCAGCCTCCCTTCACCTGGATACTCTGCTCACCCTCAGGTGTTAGGCCTAACAGGGGCTCCCCACACACCCACAGCAGTACATAGCAATACGGCCTGCACCGCTGGCCTGCTTTGTTGCATTCCCAGCACCAGCACAGGGCCCAGCCCTCAAAAGTCTTCATAAATATTTGCTGCATGAAGGGATCTTTGAGCTGGGATGCCTCTAAGCTGCCCACTTCTTTCCCTTCCTTGCCCACTGATCTCTACATCTCTGCTTCCTCTTTCCTGCACACAAGAGGAAGGAGAGGTGCAGAGCTTGGAAAAGCCAGAACACCCCCATCATTTATCACATGCATGTTCGCTGATTCCTATTGCTGTTCCGGGGCCCTTGCTCCATGCTATCCACATGGGTGGACACAGGTATCCCTGCTCCTAGGAGCTCACAATCTGAGGTGACAGACTCAGGCACAGTTAGGGTAGGGCTCAGGCTAGAAGATGGGCCCAGGACCACCGTGGCTCCTAGGAGCTAGGTGACTTTTCACTTATGTGAGAGTCCAGGCTTGTGTACTACTTAACCCCACGAAGCCTCTAGGGGCCCAAGAGAATCAAAAGCAGAGCTGGAGATAACAAAGCTTTGACAAGAACTCCGGCATGGGGAGTCTGGAGTATTTGGAGAGGTTCTGGTGGGTCCCGGCCCAGCCCCCTCAGGTGGGCTTCTCGGGTGGGGTTTGCCAGTGGTCGCCACTATATGAGAGAAATGGGTTGGGTAAAGGAGTAGGCTTGGTCCAGGCACCAGGGGCAGAGAATGCAGACAGGAGGGAGGTACCAGGAGAAACTCAGGTGGCATTCACAGGGCAGTCACAGCTGAGTGAAGGAGGGAGCAGTGAGATAGACTCAGACAGGCTGGGCCTCAGAGCAATGCCAATGCCCTGAACCAGGGGAATGAACAAGAAGCAGAAAGAGCCAAGAAGCTGGGTGCCAGGGGAGGGAGAGGAGCTCCCAGGGCCCCAAGAGCCAGCTGGAGATGTGGGTGTCAAGTGTGGGGAATGTCATCTGTGAGTTCACAAGGGAAAGCCCATAGGCAGAGAGAAGAGAATGAGCCCAGGTAGGACAAATCCCCCCAGAGCCAGGGTGCAGGGCACGGCCGCTACCCTGGAGAGTCCTCCAGTCCCTGGGGGGGTTTGTGAGTGGGATAAGAACTGATTCCTTGCCACCTCCCACCAACCACAGAGAGATTCAGGGTCAATAAGTGGGGAGAAGCCCTCTGTGTGACTCCAGTCTCTCAGACTTGCAAGAAAAAAATCCAGTTCAAATTGGTTTAAGCAAAACTGATTCTCATGGGTAGAAAGCTCAGCCATTGTGTCAGTTTTCCATTGCTGTGACAAAATACCTGAGGAAAACAGCTAAAAGTAGGAAAGGTTTACTTTGGTTCATGGTCTCAGAGGTTTCAGTCCATTTGGATGACTTTACTGCTTCCATGCCTGGAGTCAGGCAGAAACGTGTTGGCAGAGGATTGGTGGAGGAAAACTGCTCATTTCATGGTGGCCAAGAAGCAGAAAATGAGGGAGCCTGTGGCGTGGGCTTCCTCTTCCTTCCTCTTCTGTTCCATCCTGGCCCCCAGCTATATTTAGGTGGGCCTCCATCATCAGTTTGGTGTTCCACACACCAGTCATCTCTGGAAACACCTCCACATGCACGCCAAGAAGTGTGCTTCACTGATTTCCTAGGTGTTCCCAACCCAGTCAAGTTGGCAGTCAAAGTGACATTATAAGCACAGAGGATCTTCCAGCCTGTGAGGCCAAAGGGCTTCTGATGGCTTCAGGACTTGGTCTTTCACCATTGACTGCCTCCATGTTGGCTTCATTCTCAGGCTCCATCGTATTTCCAATAGTGGCAGGGTGCACACTGTAACCCCAGCTGACACCCTGCTAGCCCTTCCCAGTAAAGTAGCCGTCCCTTCCCAGTCGGTGCAGCCTGGTTCTCATTGCCTGAACTGGGCCGCTCCTCATGTCTGAAAAAGAAATTCACTGGTTAGGTTAGTTCATATGTCCCAGGGCCACATTGGTATTAACCCTGCCAGAGCCACATGGACAGAGAGGAAGACGGGTCCCCAAAGGAAGCTGAGCCACAGTTGCCAGGAGAATGGGGAATAGGGTTAAGTCAGGTAAAACAACCAACACCTGTTTTCCTGTGGCCTCCATGGGTGGTTCTGCTGTGCAGCCAGGTGAGAGCTGTGGACAGCACAACCCAGCAGAGGGCCTGAAGTCCCCAGGAGTCTGACCACCACCTCTGACACAGGGAGTGGGGGCAGAGGAGTGTCCAGGAAGAACTGGACAGTAGACGCTCAGCAGTCAGATAACGCAGGCTTTGGGAAGAAAGAAGGTGATGTAAAACCATGGTGAGAGCAAGAGAAGTGGAGTTCATTCAGTAAAACTGTGTTCAGAGCAAAAGGCAGGATTTTATGGGGCAGAGGACAGGAGGATGAAGACGACCTGCCTGGCAGACAGGAGCAAATGTGTGGAGGGAAAAAAACACAGAAAATTCCCAAAGAACTGTCCATATTTATGCACAGGGGCATGGTCTCTTAGCGGTCCATCCTGGTTCCCAAAGTGACCGTTTTCATCTAGAATATAACTGCGACTGCAGACCAAAGTTGGCAGTGAAGGCCTCTACCTTCTTGCTGCACATCAGAAATTCTGTTTCCTGGGGACTCTTCCTAGATTCTGTCCTTCTTTCTGGGGACTCCTGGAGACCCTTTCTCTCATGGCCTGGCACAATCTCGTGGACTTTCACTGCTTGGCCTCGTGTGGTCATTGCATGGCAATGTGGCCTGAATTTTTAGAAGACAAGGTCATTTCATCTCTAAGCCTCTGGGGTGGGATCCCCAGCTCTGAAGAAAGAGGGGTTTAAGAAAAGCCCAGTTTGCTGCAACATTTATCTGGGAAAGTCAGTGTTTAATCGGAGAAAGTCTCTGGGGTCAGAATTTCAAATAATGCCAGAGAAGGAAAGGGACGTCCATGGCCCCTCATGTCACAGGAAGTCTTGTTTGTCTTGAGCTGTTATCCAACCATCAGCTGTGGGAAAACAGAGGCTATCTGCCACTTGTTTGTTTCTTTGTGGGATACAGTTTTTGCCCCATTTCAAACCTGGGAGCCCAGAGGTAGCTGTGTCCTACCTGGAATTAGCAGTGATATCATTTATTGAGTGCCTATTATGTGCCAGGCACTGTGATTTATATGGATTTCCTTATTAAGTCCTCCCTTCCGGACCGGGCGTGGTGCAATCCCAGCACTCGGGAGGTTGAGGCAGGAGGATCGTTGCGAGTTCGAGACCAGCCTGGGCTACAAAGCGAGCTCAAGGCCAGCCTGAACTGCATAGCGAGACCTTGCCTCAAAAAGACCAAAAAAAAAGTCCTCCCGTATTGCTAGACACTTTTAGTATAAGCCCATTTTATAAAATGAAAAAACTGAGGCCCAGAGACAGACTCCAGCATAATGGAATATGATCTATGCCTGCGTTTCTCTGACTTCAGCAGTCCCAGGAAGCTGTGTGGCTGGGACATGTTTGCAGTGTTGGGGTCCATAATGCACGGCCCCCTCCTCTCACCTCCCAGTCACAAAACTGCCATAGCCCCATACTGTTTAGGTTTCCCTGCCTTAGCATTTAAGGGCCCCTGGCAACCTGAGAGGGAAAAGACCAGCTTGCTGAATAAGCAAGGATTGAAATTAATTTCCAGTACAATTCCTCTATACCTGCCTGGAAGGGAGTGGGGAAGCCCCAAATCACAAATTTCCTGGTCTGCACCACCCAGCTGAGAAACTCTCCAGTGCCCCCTAGTGGTCTTTCATACCTGTGTTCTCAAGGGTTGGTACTCTGCACAGGATATCCCGGGGCAGGGACATAGAAACAAAGGTGCACTTATTCAGTGAGGCACATTAAGGAAATCCCAGAGCTAAGACTGGAATCCAGAGCTCCTGGCCACCCAGGCCTTTCTGCTCCCCTTCTCTTCCTATACTCCTCCATGGCAGCAATGTGACAACGTTTATTACTTATGACATAATTACTATGTCACAAGTTGAAGGCACTCTTACACGTGCCACTTCTACTAGATGTGCTGTGATACTATTTTACTCATAAACTCCCTCCCGTCCACAAGTGCATGGTGCAGTTTGTAACAACACCCCCTGTTAATATGAAGAGTTGCTCCCACCTCCTTTTCACATTCAAGGGCCAGGCTTCTCTCCCCTGCCTGGCTCTGGCTTTCTCCAAAAACCCAATCTCACCACCTCATTCGCAGGAATGTCCAGAGACACAAGGAGATAAAGTCTCCTGGCACACAAATCTTACTTAGAGTGGCTGGAGGTGACAAAGGAAGAGAGGAAACTACAAATGCAAAACGGCCCTCAGCTTTTCTCTGGGGGAGTGGGTATGGGAATAGGAAATGGCAGCAGGAGGGAAAGGGTATGGGCAGGCGGGACTCCTGCGGGGATGGAGGCCGAGTGTAACAACTGCTCACCTTCGCTAGCGGAGATGAATGGGCAGGCTGGTCCAGGAGCAGCACAGGGGCGAATGCTAATGCCCTTAGATCTCTGTAAGCAGGAAGGGAAGCGATCAAGGTGTGACCCCCGGCTCCCCTTCTCCTGTCTCTTGTGAGATCTCAGTCTTAAAGGAAAGAAAAGGATGGCAGGGCTGCTGGCCTTTGGAGGGCTGCCTTTTCGCCCCAGAGTCTAGATGTAGACCCCGGATAAATTCTCCTCCACGGGGCGACGGAGGAGCTACAGAACTCGGGGTATAGAGACCAAAGTGGGGTTAGCAGTGGGGGAAGCCAGAATGGGAGAGAGGTTCCGATAGTGCTGCCTGGGACCCGAGGTCCATTTGGAAGCCCTGCCGATGACTCAGCCAGGTGTCCGGAGCGTCCCAGAGGCCGGCTTTGCTCACTTCTAGGAAGGTAGAGGGCCGAGGCGCAGGATCCTGCGACTGTGGCAGCAGGTTAACGGACTCCCGGGGGGAATCTGGAGAAGGGAGAGCAGTGCAGCCCCAGCTCCAATCCACACACCCTCCTGTCTATAAATAACCCCAAGTGTCACTTCAAAGAGGACAGGGAGCGCGGGAGAGGGGCTCCCGGGCCCGCAGGCGGGTGCAGTGGGCCCCGCACACCACGCCCCCCACCCCGGGCGAGTTTGCATAAATAAACAAATCCAGGCCGCCTGCCCCGCAGGAGGTGGAGGAGGAGTGAGGAGGAGGAGAAGGGAGGGGGCGGGAGAGATTAGTTTGGGAAGTAGCACGGATTGCTCATCCGATCCGTGCGGCCGCAGGGAGTGTGTCAAGTTACAGAGGCGCCGGAATCGGCCCCAGCGCTCCTCGGCGGCGGCCGCGACCCACCTCTACCAGTGGGGCACTCCGCGCGCGCCCCTGCGCCCGGGGACTGAAACTGGCTGGCCCGGGGGACTCGAGACACCCAGCGGCACCGACTGCGCGGCACCAACGCGGGGACCCGGCACGCGCTGGAAGGGAAAGGCGCGCGGAGAGCTGGCCAGATGCCCCCAACTTTCCTGGACTTGTAACGTTCTTCGAAATAACTTTTTGCTCACTTCGTTGTACTCTGATTTCCGCTGGTCGTGACTTTGGGCTTTCCCTCACCTACTGCTAATTTTTCCGGTCCTCTTTGCACGGAGCAAAGGAAAGGGACGTTTGCCAGCAACACAAGTCCTTTCCCCTAACTCCGCAGTTTGGATTGCTCCTTTTGGTAGCGGCTTTGGCTTTTATTTATTCTATTTATTTATTTATTGATTCTCAAGACCCGAGGGGATGGTGGCGGAGCGCGCCCGCAAAGCTGAAGCCGCTGGCGTCCGCTGCCCGGGGGAGCTAGGCGCGCCCGGTACGGTGGCGCAGGCGGAGCACTGCGCGCGGCTGCCTAGCCCAGGGGCGTGCGGGCTGCTGGCGCTGGCGCTGTGCTCGCTCGCGCTCAGCCTGCTCGCCCACTTTCGGACTGCGGAGCTGCAGGCCCGGGTAGTGCGCCTGGAAGCAGAGCGCGGGGAGCAGCAAATGGAGACGGCTATTTTGGGACGAGTCAACCAACTGCTGGACGAGGTCTGTGCTCTTTGTTGGCTTTTATCCCTCCCCGCGGCGCCCCCTCGCGCAGCCTCCAGACTCCACCGGCCAGTGCCCAAGGGCGCTCGCTCTCCGCCCCGAGCCGTGCCCCCCGGGCTCGCACCAATTGTCTGTGGGAGGACTTGGGCCACAGACAGACGCCGCCCGGCCAGGGACCCGGAGCAGCTGGGCGGCAGGAGCGTGACCCGGGTTCCCGCCCTAGCAGGCGACTCCGATACCCCGCTCTGGGAGCGCCCTAGGCGCGCTGGGCAGGTGGAGGAAGGCAGGGCGGGCGGAGCCGCGCGGAGGCAGGCAGGCTGCTCTTCCTCCCTGGGGCCTAGTGGGGGTGGTGTGAGCCGCCCCGCGCCCACGCGGCTGGCAGCCAGCCCTGCGCCCCGGCTGCAGCGTGCGGAACCCCAAGCCCCACCCCCACGAGAATCGGTACCGGCCTGTTAGGGCGACATCCGAAGAGGAAGAGGAGGCAGTCGGCCAAGTGTGCTGGCGTGGGGCAGAGGGCACAGTCTTTTCTGGAAGTGGTGTCTTGGTCCTTGCTGCTGCCCCAGGCGGCCAGGGCCCAAATGTGGGTCGCCTGGCCCTGCTGTCCTGGGGCACAAGTGAGCCCATACTTTCCTGTTCCTAAAGGGGATCTTCTACTCAGGCGCCTCTGGAAGGGCCCGCAACACTTTCTGGGAGAAAGATGCTGAGCTTCCTTTGATCCTAAGTGGGCTAGAAGCTGCCAATGTGTGCCTTAGCCCGGGCGATCTTGAGGCTTCAGGAAAAGGGACCACCCTCTGGGAAGGAGAGCCTCCGGTCTCCCTGCACCACCAGAGCCAAGGCTGGGGCACCATCAGAGCCAAGGCTTGAGAACGTGAGGCCTGGGGACAGGCGGGGAGTCAGGGGCACAGAGGACCCAGGCCCAGTGGAGCAGAATGGGGTGGGGGGAGGCTGCAGTCTGGGTGTCCTGCTGGAGCAGCTGGACTGGAACGTTCCCGTGGGGAGGCTTGGGAAGGGTCTCTGATGTAGCAGGAGGTAGGGTGGAGCTGTGAAGAGCAGGGCAATGCCTGCAGCTACCTGGATTTTTATCCCCACTGCTACTTGGAAGCTGTGCAACTTGGGGCTACTATGCTAACCTCTCTGAGTTTGCAGCATGCTGGTGGTGATGGCAAGCTCTAACTGGTAGGTGCTGTGGGCATTCTGGCAGGACACACTGGTTTCCTACAGCCAGGCCTCTCTCCAGGGCCTCTTGTGCTTTCCCATTCCCCAGGATGGTCAGGGAAGGAAGGAACACCCACAGGCCAGGGCACCAGGCTGTTACTAGTGCCCCACGGCTGCCACCAGTCACTTCATCCCCACTCCTGCCAGCCCCCAGGGAATCCATCCCAGCTGGTCCCCTGGGCCTGTGGCAAGCCTGGGTGCAGTAGGAGGAGTGGGTGGCCTTGCTGGCTGGCAGGGTATGCAGAACCTTCACCCACACCCCACAGCACCCCACCCATACCCCATGTTTGCAGGGATTGGCCAGCAGAGAAGGGGGTTTGGGTGCCTCCTGGACCTCCGGGGCCCTGGCTGTGCCCAGACCAGCATCTGACTCTGGAGCTTAAACTCTTGCCGCCCTCTTATGGAGGTCAAGGTGAGCCCTGCTCACCACCACCCCCGACCCCCGCTTCCTGATTCTCTGTTCAAGACGCAGCCTCACTGCGCTTCCTGCTCTTGGTGTGGGGCTACTTCACCCACACCCCACAGCACCCCACCCATACCCCATGTTTGCCCTGCAGACTGATGGGCAGTCAGATGGGCTCCTCATCTGCCAGAGCTAAAATCACCCTCAAAGATCATCTGAAGTGACCCCCATTTTAAATGGGAAGTCTGAGGCCCGGAGAAGGGCAATAGGTTGCTCTAGGTCACATGATGAGATCTGAGACCAGAACCTAAGTTTGCAGACACTGTAGACAGTGCTCTGTCCTCCAGTGTTTACTGAGGGCCAGCTATGGGTTAGATGTCGTGGGAGACATACTTCTGTCCTCTACACATAATGGCAAGTGGGACCCAAAAAGACAATGGGCAGTGACCACGTTGTATGGGAAATGGCGATCATGGAAGGGGGCGGGGTAAGTGTATGCAGTGCAGCCTATTGGCAGTGGCAGTCGTGGTGGTCTTCCTGGGAAGTAATCTTTAGGTGAGCAGTTGAAAAGGAAGTAGGAGTTTGCTGGGCAAAGAGCATGAGTGTGGGGCTTTGTGCTAAGGGCCAAAGGAACAGCTTTTGGAGGCTGGAGCCAGGGGGAGTGCTTTGCCTTGGGCTCAAGGAAGTCCAAGGCTTTGGGAGGTGGGAGAGAAGGAGGTGGAAGCTGTGGCTGGAGAGAAAGGAGCAGCTCAGCTGGAGAGGGGCTTAGTGACAGTGAGATCTACATGAGGGTAATAGGGAACCACTGAAGGGCTCTGAGGCGGGCATTTGTGTTCCCAGAATGAGAGTTTAAGGTGGGCAAATCAGCAAGGCCAAACTGCTGCAAGCCTAGGGGCCATGACCAGGACTGGGGCAGACACGGGCAGAGAAGGTGACTGGACATGGTGGCCATAGTCTAGGGACCTGAGGTTGGCAGGGAAAGGCATTGGGGTCAAAGGCACTGAGGGGCCGTCTGGTTGGCAGAGGCCTGGCACAGGGCCTATGGTCCTGGGGCTCCCAGAGGACACTCTAGGGTCACATGCATCCCATGGAGTAGCCACCAGCCACACGTGACTTCTTATATGTGCATTAATGAAATTAACTAAGATTTAAATTTGAGTTGCTGGGTCATACAAGCCCCACCTCCAGGGCTCCGCAGCCAGGAAAGCTAGTGCCTGCCACACTGGGCAGGGTGGTGGTGCTGCAGGAAGTCCTCCCCATGGCACTGTCCTAGGGGTAGCTTCTAGCCCTGCAGAGGTGTCCCCGAAGCCACTTGAGGGAACCCACCCTTGGCCTCTCCATTCCCAGGAGTGTCCTCAGATCTGAGCAAAGACTGAGGAGAATAAGGGGTGAGGCAAGGCCTGGGGGCAGGGGCCAGGAGCAGGTGAGGAGAGGGACAGGTGGAGGAGAGAGGCCACATGGCTTTGTTTTCAGTTACAGTCATGCAGAGGGCCCCCTCTCACACGGCGCACGTAGGCGGCTGGTGAGCTCAGGGGGCCAAACCCAGGATTCTATCAGCTGTGCCAGCCATGTAGCCTCAGGGGAGCCCTATAAACTGCACTGAGTCCCCCCTCTGAGACCCTTGGAGATGGCACTGAGAAGTGCCACCACCAAAGGCCAAGGTCAGGACCAGTGAGCCTTTATGGGGCTCTAGGCACTGTGGCAAGTGAGCCTGGACCATGCCTGGATGTTGGGCGAAGGGTAGGCACCAGGAAGGCAGGGGTGCTCGAAACAAGCTGGGGACAGAGACTGCCTGTGTGCCCGGCAGGAGGAAGAGGGAGGGAGGACAGGCTGAGGCAGTGACACTGGTCAGGTGGGTCAGCAGCCGGAAGGGGTGGGGAAGCCGGAGTGCGGTTTCCGGGCCTCGGCACCCCTCCCCCACCAGTGCCTCGCTCAGGTCTGGGACCTTTAATGAGCACTCCAGCTGCCTGCTACTCGACTTGCTTGCTATGAAGAAAGACACTGGAATGTCCCAAATGGAGAAAATCAGATGACACCTAGAGCCGACAGCAGTGTGCAGGGGGAGAGAAGGGACCAAAAGTGGCCAAATCTACTTTGTGGGCCCAGGGGAGCAGGGGAAGTGCTCAGCCACCACCTTCAAGGGGAATGTTGCAGGATCCCAGGCAGACTCCCCGTCCCTAGTAATAAAAACAGTGGTAACAGGGCTATCACTGCTCGGGTAGCAAAATGCAGGCTCTTGATCCTCCCAGCTTCCCAAGGGATTGGCGCTCTCATGAGCCCATTTTATAGATGAGAAGACTGGTGTCACTGTCCCTCCCTCCCACTATCTGCGACTCATTCTTCAGGCACTGAGAAGACCTCCTAGGAGAGGGACTGGTTGAAACTTCCAGGCTAAAGTATCAATGAACCCCCAGGCAGATTCACTCACCCCTAAAAATAACACCTGTCAGGTAAATGGCCTCATATTTATAGGTGGTTACAGAGGCCAAAAGTGATTAGAGGTGAGATTATGGCAGTGGCTGAAAGACTGGAGCTCCAGACAGGGTCCCCAAGGATGGAAATGCTGGAATGAGGGTGGGTGCAGGCCCTGAATGGGGTGGAATACGCCCCCCATGCCTCCAGTCCCAGACCCAGCTATTGACGCCTTGCCTTGGGGAGTGTGTCCTGGGAATAGGGCTTCACAGCAGTCCACAGAAGACCAGATGATCAACTCGCATAATCCAGTGGTCCCTGCTGGGAGTGTGGGGTGACTCAGTGCCGTGACCTCCAACCTAGAGCAGCCACAAGCACCCACTCCCCTACCCCCACTGTCAAGGTCAGGAGCTCCATTTTCTTGCCTGGGCTGCCCTTGAGGTGTCTGCTTTTGGTGCAGAGGTGGGGGAACAGTGAAGCAGGCATGCCCGCCTGAACCTCTGCCACTAGTCATGTGACCAGACTCAGAACCCTGATTGGAACATGGACATGACAGCATCCCCTCAAGGGCTGCCATCGTGATAAATAAAATCATCAACTCATGGTTGATTACAACCTTGTAACTCATGGTTACCACTCATGGTTGTAACCCTTAGCTCCTTCCTCATCACTGAAGAAGATGAGATGGGGCCCAGGGCCACAACTTGTATTCACAGCTAGTATTTATGAGTGCTTCCTGTGCAGCCAGGCATTGTTCAAAGAGCTTTTTACCTCTAGAAAGCTTTCTATCCACAAAGTCTTCACAATAATCCTATGAAGTGCTTACTACTTTTACAGTTCCCTTCTCACAGAAAGGAACATGGCAGCCTAAAGAGGTGAAGTAACTTCCCCAAGGTCACACAGCTAGTGAGGAACAGAGCCTCAAGACCTTGAATCCTGGCCCTGGAGCTGGCATCGTGAGGCACCAGGATTGACTCATATGGGCAACATACTGTATCTAACCTGCTGAGGCTGGGCCCAGTCAACCGGGGGTGGGTTTGGCTCCCACAGAGGTGGCATTTGCTGAACGGACTTGGTGTCAGGCTCGCATCGCGCCCCTGTTGTAAGAACCCTCCTCACCTGCACCTAATGAGGAGCCTAGCCAGCCTGTCCAGGCCTGGCTTCTGGACTGCCTGTGAGGGATGGGTTTGTTCCTGTCTCTTGGGATCAGCAGTGCCCAACCAGAAGCTGCTTAGCATCCAGTCTGGGCCTCACCCAGTGGCACATCATGGTCCTTCCCATCAAGTTTTATATAAGTTGCAATCCCAACTACTGCTCGCTCACCGGCCCTTGCTTTTCTTTTTTCCTTTTTCACCTTCTCCAACTTCCCAAATAATATCTGTCTCTCTGTACCAGCTGTGGTGCCCCCTTTAGACCCAAGCTAGGGTTTAATGTTCTGAAGTAGCTGGTGTTTTAAAGTTACTCTCTTTCCTTCTCCTTGTACCCAGATGTCCTCAAAGGCCTGCACCTGGACCAGTGACCAGATGGCTGTGTTAGAATCACCTTGGGAGCCAGAAAAACACTGGCCAGATCCCTTACCTGGGCCCGTACAGATCCTGAGGGGCTGAGGGGGAGGCTTTGGGGTCATGGAGAAGTGTCAGAAGTCCAGCTGCACACTGAGCACTTCAAAAGACTGCCAGATTTAAAGAAAAATCAACAGTAGGTTCTCTGCTGCCATCACTTTTCTGAAAAATGGAATCACCCAAGGGCAGGCTCAAAGATTTGTGGGCTTCCCCGCACCAAATACTGGCATTGAACACATAGCCTTATGCATGCCAGGGAAGCATTCTGCCCCTGAGCCACAGCCCTCGCTCCTCTCTTTACTTCCTTTAGTTGGACCCTGACCTCAGAGCAGCTCATTGAGTCTTCAGTAAGTGAGAGAAGTAAGCAGGTGTTCCCAAGGGAAACTGAGGCCCCAGCAACACCCCACACTGACACTCCCTGTCTCCCATCAGTGCTGCCATTTGCAGGGGGGATGTGGGGTGGGGTAGGGAATCCCCACAGACAGCTCTCCAAGGCACTTTGGGGCGGGTGGAGGCTGCTGGCAGCTCATGCCCTGCTCCTTCAAAGAGCCTAGGCAAGCTGAGCACAAAGGGACGGAACTGCCTGCCCGTAAGGCTGGGCCTGGCCTCTGGGAGGGACACTGGTCTCCTGTCTCCCTGGCTGGAGGCTGCTGTGAGGTTTCCCGACACCCTTCATGGCTAGGGTCCACTTGGACTGGGCCTCGGTCCCTTCCGCCCTTTCCCTTCCTCAGCCCCACCCCAGCCGTGCAGCCTTCCACAGACTGGAGTAACCCTGGTCTTCATTCTTGACTGTTGGCTTAGGCAGGTCCTTCCCACTGCCACGGGCTCCCCTGCCACCCAGCCTCCCACCAGTGGCCGCATTTCTCCCTGCCCCTTAGGTTGAAGCAGGGAGGCCTGGCCGCCCCAGCCCTGTCCCAGACCTGGGCTTCTACTCTCCCTGGTTCTAGACATGCACAGTTTACTGTTAGGCTACGGGGATCCTGGGAGGGTACTTCTGGGTCGGGCCTGTAGGACGGGCCAGGAAGAATGACCCCTGGTTTCGGGGTTTCAGAAAGAGGATTGGGTTAAAGGGACATTTGCTGGAGCTCTTCACGCCCGCCTCCCCGACTGGCTCTTGGGCTTTCCTGCTTGTAGGCGGAGGCTTAGTGACTCAGGAGGTCAGAGGGCCGTCCTGTGCCCTCCAGCCTCCCCCACCTTATAGAATCAGAGTGTTGGAAGGAAAGGCCTTTGTGAGGCACATGCTGCTGGGTGCAACGGCACACACCAGTAATCCAAGCACTCAGGAGCCTGAGGCAGGAGGATCGCCACAAGTTCAAGCCCAGCCTGAGCTACATAGTGAGTTCAAAACCAACCTGGAATGCATAGTGAGACCTTGTCTCAAAAAGAAAAACAACATGCAGACACTGAACGGGAAAACCTCCTCTGCCTCCCACACCTTTATCTTGGTGTTGCTGTCCCAGCCCTACATGCTGTCCTAGACCCTCCCTCACTGCCTGCCCTGCCTGAACCAACGCACACCCGACTCATCTGCTCCCACCACCTCCTTGGGCCTCTCTTATCATCCATACTGCAGCCAGGGAGCCCTTTTACAGCACGTCGCTCTCCCTGGCTGCCCAAGGCTCTCAGACCAGAAACAAATCTCTCATGTATGCCGCGTGTGGCCTGTGGGCAGCCCTTGCCAGCCACTCCAGCTGCATGGCTACCTGTCCCCGCTTTTTGCTCTCCGCTGTTTGGAGTTGCACTGTTCTGCCAGGAGCACAGGCTCTGGAGCCAGATTGCTGAGCGCAAGTCCAGCTCTACTAATTATGGCTGTGTGACCTTGAGCAAGTTGTTCAACCTCTCTCTGCCTGGAGGTGTCCCTCTGTTAAGTGGGAATGATAGCAATGTGTCTTGCTATCATTTACCTTACCTTTGAGGGTCTTGCCCTCAAAGGTTGTTTTCAGAATTTGAAAAAGTTAAAAGAGAGAGCTTTGAACAGCACCTTGTCCCCCAGCAACAGATATTTTAATCTGGAAAGGGCCAACCAAACTCCACCTGTCACCGACAGAGTGAAGGACACGGGCTCTGAGCCAGGCTCCTGGGTTCAAATCGTGCCTCTGAGCCCCTGGCTGGGTGCGGCCCCGCGGGTCATCTCCCCTCTCTGTGCCTCAGTTTCCTTGCTCGTGAACTGAATGCCGAGAGCACCGATGCATGATGCATTTGGTGCATTTCCGTGCTGGCTCTGTGCTGGCCCCTGCGCCTGGCCTCTCACCTGGTTAGTTGCCCATGTCCTCCGTTCAGCTGTCACCCCCACGATGAGCCAGTTAGGGTGAGCCTGTGACGGGCTCTCAGAACCTCGCTCCTGGGCCACAGCTCTGTAGACACTGGCTGCTTCCTAGAGTGTCAGCACTGTGAGGGTGGCCTCACACCTGCTCAGCTCTGCACATCCCCAGCACTTGGCACACTTGGTGCAGTGGGGTTTCCACACCCATGTGTGCAAGGGAGTGGTAAAGAGGTATGGCCACAGCTTCCCTCTTGGCTCTGTGAAGGGGGTTGCCACCTCCCCTGCACAGAATGAGCCCTGACCCCTGAGACCCTGCAGGTCCTGGGCTCCGTGGCTCCCCCTGTAACCAGCTGCAGGGCCCAGCTCCTCCACGCCTACGAGGCAGCAGCAGTTCCTTGGGTCAATCGGAGGCAAAAACTTTGCGAGAGAAGTCTGGGATGGTCACACAAGGATCTGTCTCCGCTCCCTGCCTTTTTCTGAGCTATAGAGCAAGGGACCACAGAGATCTGTGCTTCTGTCAAAGAAGGGAGCAGACAGACCCTCAGGCCCTGTCTCATGGCCCTGGCAGGCTGTGATCAGGTGCCAAGTCCAAAGCACAAAGAGCGCTGCAGATAGAAGAAGAAGCCAGTTCCTTGGTCCCCCGCGGAACCGCTCCAGTGCACAGGCCCCAGGCAGCCGGGTGAGTCCTGGTGGGCGGGTGTAGGCTAGACATCCGGGCTTCCTCCAGTTTGATTCCACCCTGCCGAGCTGCCTGCACCCTGAGGCATGTGGTCCCACGTGGGCTCTCCCTTGAACAAACCCCTTCTGTGGGGTTGGCCCTCCTCTGTGGTCCCAGGGAGCCAGCACTGAGTAGCCTCTGCTGCTGGCTTCAGGGCCCTTCCTCCCCATCCCCATCTCCTCTGAGCTTAGCCCAAAACCCACCTCCTCCCGAGACCGTAAGGACCAGCCTAGTGGGCAGACCTAAGAGTAAGTAATTCTGTTCTAGTGTAGAGCAAAGATACCAGCTCCTGGCCCAACTCATTCTCTGAGGGCTCAGTCTCCAGCATTTAATCAGCATAACTGCTCCAGTTGATAGGGTTAAGTGCTGCCCAGTGCCTGGCACTGGGATGATCGGGGCACTGGCAGAGGTGCAGAAGCTATGCCTGCCCACCACAGTCACGTCCTCAGGTATCCACTCTTATTTAGCTTCTGGTCTCAGGGTTAGAAAGACCCCACCTTGCTCCCTTCCTCTTACGGGAAGCAGATCTGGGTTTCCCAGCACAGGCAGAGGCATGGTGAGTCTAGAACACATGGCCACTTGCTCAGTGGTGCACTCGACATAGCCAGGTAGTCAGGCCTTGCAGTAGCCCTGGACAGACAGACAGACATGGCCTGCACCTGGCCACTGAGAACACCACCTTGCCAGGCAGGTGCTCATGCTGCCTCATGCCTGATGCCTCTTTTGGTTTTCTCTTCCCATCTGCTGCGTGGTCTAGCAGATAACTGTTATTACCTTATTCCACAATTGAGGACATCAAAGCCTCCAGGGGTTCCATCTCCTGCTTGTATTAGGGGAGTTGTTGGGGAAGTCAGGGTGAGACCTGTGGGCCTGGCCCTGCCTAAGTAGCTCAAGGTCCTATCCACACTGCTAAGCCTACACAGGATGGACGCTTCATCCGAGTTTTGGGGCCACCTGTGCTAAATCCAGAGAAAGTTCCAAGGGCAAGTGGGTTCTAATAGGCTGATATACTAATCAAAAACTAATAATTAAGTGACATTTTTCCCTGAAGGGCCTAGCTCAGTGCATGGTACACAGTGCTTGCTACTTGTGGCTGGGATCATTGGCCATTACTGTCAGTGATTCCTGGTCTCTGTAGCATTCACCTCTGTTATTTTATTTGGTCTCCATGTCCCTTGGGAGGTTGGCAGGGGACAATACCCCCACTTTACAGGGTCCCACAAAAGCAGGGCCAGGTTCTTGGTCACAGCGTGCGGAGTAGAGCTCTGGCCCCTCTCTCCTGTTCCCCACACCACGACGTGGACCCAGCCCACATAGGACAGAGGCCAGGTGGAGCCAGGTCCCTTTAAGGGCCCTCAGGCTGGGCCATGGGGAGGGAGTGGCCCCTAAACCCAAGGCCGGCTGGAACTGCATTCTCTAGGGGAGCGAGTGGCCGCCTGGCATTTTCCCTTTGATACTGATACAGGCATTTTAATAGCTTCGACCCATCAGGCGGGTGATGTTTCAGCTCTGGCCATGCAGGGCATTCCGGGAGGCCCTGGCTGCCAGCAGGGGAGAAACGGGAAGGCTTCTGCCCTCAGGGTAGCAGGGGGTCCATGCAGGGGCTGGGAAAGGCTCCCACCCACTCCTGAGCCTCAGCCTAGAGACTTCGGACCCGAGCTCTCAAACTCACGCACCTACGGAGGCCAAGCTGTTGCCTAAGCAGGTGAAGTCAGACGGGGGAAAGAGTGCCATGCCATCTACGAGGAGGCAGCCACCACATGGCACCGCGTGGCCCACAGCTGCCAACCCTCCCATGGTACAAGGCAGACTGGAAGTCAGAGCTTCATGTGACATCACCTGATCTGTACACAGCCAGGACTTACCGAGCACCTGCCACGTGCCGAGCCATGTTCTAGACACTGGGGACATGGCAGAGAATAAAACAAAACAAAGTATCCATGTCCTTGTGGAATTTACCTTCTAATGATAGAGGGAGGCACTAAGCACAATAAATATGCAAAATATACAAATAAGTAAATCTAAGGAGGAAATGAATCAGGGAAGGGGATTGGAAGTATAGGTATAGGGCTTACAAAGCAAGGAAGGCCTCACTGGAAGCATGCCAGGTGGACAGCTAGGAGAGGATGTTTGCAGTGGGGCGAGTAAGCGCAAAGGCCCTGAGGCAGGAGAAAGGCTGCTAGGTGCGGAGCAAGAGGCTGCATGATCACCCTGGCTGCTGTGCTGAGAACTTGCTGTGGGAGCATGGGTAGAGGCAGAGGGCCCTATTGGAAGGTTATCACAGTAATTGGGCCCAAGGTGATGAGGTTTGGGCCAGGTGGTCCTGGTGGAAGTGGTGAGAGGGGGCTGATGCTGGGGGCATCTGGAAGATAAAGAACATGAGCAGATCGTTGAATGGGTGCATGACAGTGAAAGAGGCATCAACGCCCATTCTGAGCACCTGGCGGGATGCAAATGCCATTCTCTCCCCATGATGAGGGAGTTGGTAGGAAGCAGAGGTGGTCTGGGCAGGGGAGAGCGATCAGGAGCTCAGTTTTGTAGTGCTAATTCCGAGATGCCCGTGAGTGGACACATCTAGCAGCCATGAACATGTGCACTGGGATTCTATACGGAGGGCCAGGTGAGGTCCTTGAGGGAGTCATGGTTTAGCAGCAAGAGGTGAAGCTCTCGCCAGTGGTCCCGGTGGCCCACAAGACTTAGGTGTCAAGTGGACAAGAAAAAGCCAGTGAAGAGGACCATGGGGGCAGCCAGGGCGGCAAGAGGGGAATGGAGTGAGCTGGCTGCTTGGGAAGCAAGCGCTGGAAGTGTTTCCTGGAGGAGGAGCAAGCAAGCACTGCCCACGGAACTGTCACTGCACCTAGCAGCTGAGTGCCCGAGGGAGAGAGCCCTGTGCCTTGACAGAAGCCGTGTGCGGCTCCTGGTGTAAATGAACTATGTGGAGGGAGACGCTGACCCGGCAGGAAGGCAGAGGACTCGCTGGCCTGTGGTCCCTTTATGGGCAGGATGGGGAGATCAGGGGAAACGGAGGGGTTGGTTTTGCGGGGAGCACAGATGGGAGGGTGCAAAAGGGCACTCAGGGTCACAGAGAGAAGTTCTGGTTGGTGACAGTGGCTGGAGCCACCATGCGCACTTCTGCTGGCACCTAGCGCCATGCTGCTGTTGGATGAGCCATGAGCCCGTTGGTGACAACCCGAGACCAGGTTGTTGCAAACTTCACCGGCTGTGGCCTGTGGGTCATTGACTAGCTCTATCACTTTCGCAGACCCGTGTCGCGTCCCCCTGAGGGACAGGCCCTCGGGTTGTTGGTGGGAAGGGGTATGCACATAGGCTCTGAAGTGTCTTCCTGCGAAGTGCCGTTCATGAGCCAGGCTCAGGCCTGGGCGTCAGAGACTCTTCCACCAGACTTTGTGCTGAGGATCACTATTCGCCCAGCGGCCACTCTGCCCAGCTACAGTCTGGCCTCGATATCCACCTCCCCTCCCCTCTGTAAGTAAGGGAATGTTCCCACTCCTCCTGTCTCTTTGACCTCCAGCCCCCTGCTGACCTCAGAGCCCCCTTCCACCTCATCTATCCCTGTGCCTCCTCACCAGGGACATCTGTACTCACATTTCTCCGGCCGGACAGAGTGGACTTGGCCTCAGAGGCCTGAGTGCGCAGCTCAGATCCACCACGTTTGGCAAGTCTGTCAGCTTGAGTCTATTTCCTTGAGTAGCTATTAAGCCTCTCTTAGCATTTGATTATGAAAGATAGTCATGCTTCTCTGGATTGAAGCACTCAGCTCAGTGCAGTGGGGCTCAGCAGACACTGGTTTGCTCTGAAGCTTCCTGAAGCTTCCCAACCTTCCCTCCCAATATCAGTTCCAAGACATCTCTTCTCTTCTCCTGTGGCCCATCCTGAGAGGCAAAGTGGCATGGCACTGAGGAAGCAAATGTCAGGGAAACTTGTACGGTCTGCCTGACCTCCTAGCCAGCCAGCACTGTCCAGTGGGATGGCAGCCTCCAAATACAGCCAGATTTTGCTAGCCAGAGCGCAGGCCCATGTGGCAGGATCTTCCCATTTTTCAAGAGAAACTGGAAATGCAAATTTGCTTGGGAAACCACCCACTGAAAAATATTGGCAGCAGCCTCCATAACAGTATTTAAAATCTCTATTGGAATCAGATGAACTACACTAAGGGCCAAGTTTGCTCTGTGGCTGCCAGCTTCTAACTGCTCTACTAGTGTCAGAGAGTGTGGGATCGAATCCTAGCTCTCTCCTTTACTTCCCTGTGACCGGGCTGGTGGCAGTCTCCCTCTGTGCCCGGTTCCCTCACCAGCATGAGTGTAGCAATGTCTGACGCTCATTAGGGCTTCCAAGGTGTGGGATGCATGTTTTGTATGCACTGACCATTTCAGTCCTCTCAGTATCCCACGAGGCTGGAACTCTAGTGGCCAGGGTCCGAGAGCCGTGTGAGCCTGGCAGTCTGGCTCCATACACCCCTGTGATAGTTGGGCCTCGTCATTATGAGGATGAAGCAGGAATCCTCACTCAAGACACTGGGCAATCTGCCACGAGTGGAGTGGGCACTCGAGATGCTAGCACCTGTGGGCATCCTGCTGTGTGCTGCATGGACCTGTCCACTTGCCATCACGTACGTGGCACTCCTGGGGAGTAGGGGGTGTCCTCCTTCTTCCAGATTGGCACAGTGATCTAAAGCTGTCGAGGAAGAGGTCTGTGCCTGGTGTCAAGGGCCTTCAAGCCCCCACCCCTGCCCACCTGCCTGTGCTGGCTTCATGAGGGACACCAGAGGGACACAGGGCATTGTCTCTGCCCAGGATCCGTTGGGAGTGCTGTCCAAGAAAGGAAACAGCGCTCAGCTGAGAAAAGCCTATCATTGTGCACATGAGCATGGTGCAGAAGGCCACAGCTGGTTTATAGGGGCCCACGGTTGGGGTTAAGAGCTTGCTGAAGACATCGGACCCTGAGATTACTGTGATAGGTCTTCTCTGCTTCTTATTAACCAGATGCCCAGTGGCCAACAGAAGGCCAGTAAGTATCAGTCTTTGATCCAGGAGCAGTACCCCTTCCCCTACCCCCCAGCCCACAGGTGCTTCCCAGGGCCTGGTGTTTGCAAGCTCTGGGTGACTCCTCTTTCTCTCTCCTTGTACAGAAATGGCAACGCCACTCACGGAGGCGCCGGGAGGCCCCGAAGATGTCTTCAGGATGTAACTGCCCACCAGGTAAGGAGCTCCATGAATTATGAGGTCAGTGTCCCTAGGACAGGCACTAAGCACCGGAAGTCCTTCCCAGTGGTCATGCTGAATTCATAGGCCACCTGGGCCATTACTTCTCATCTGAAAGATGGGGGGAATGATAGTATCTATGATGATTGTGGTGTCTACTCACTTATGGGCCTGCCTGTCATCTGTCCATCCATCCATCCATCCACCCATCTACCCACCCATGAGCCATCCACTCAAGCATGCATTCACTGCCCCCCCCCATTCTTCTATGGGGCTGACATTCTCTGAATCAGGTTGCAGCGGAATCAGCTAAGATGATGGTTATGGCCGTGTCTTGAAAATCATGATGTGCTATGCAGAGCCCAGGGGAAGGTCAGCTTCACAGGAGTGGGGACCCTACTTGCCATGTTCACTTTTGTGCCTGCAGCTCCTGACATGTTTTTGGTGCACAGAAATGTTTATTACCTGAGTGAACAAGTGCCCTCTTATTGTGAGGCTTTATTTGGCCTCACCAGGTGCCTTGGGGGAAGATTGCCCAATGTATGGCATCCAAGCCACGCGAATATACCCACATGCTCACAGGTACCAGACACCCTGAAACATTGCTGGGTGATGGGGTAGAGTGAAGTTAGCCAGTCTAATCTGGATTCAAAGGTTGCTTTTACTATTTACTTGCCCAGAATGGGCAGGTCCCTTACCAAGGATGCCTATTCTAGTGTTGCTGGCCTGCTCTATATCTGTGTCTCTGCAAGTATTTAATGCTGTGCAGGGCACCTGCTGTGCGTCAGCTGCTGTGCCAGGTGCTGAGTTGAAGTACATTATCCAAATTTTATACCGTTGATACGGGACAGCTGCTGAGAACTTTCCCAGGTAGCTATGAGAATGACAGATGAAGAAGGTGCCCTGTTCCTTTGAGCAACTAGAGTGAGCTGTGCTCCTGTGGGTTCACAGGAAGCAAGCACAGAAAACCGGCTGAGAGAGACAAGGTAACACACGAACGCAATCTCAGGGAGATTTGGCTCTCTGCCAGTCCAGAGTATGGCCCCCTGGACACCCACTGGGGCAAGTGACCTTGGCAGGACACTCTCTGGGCTCTCCTGGCAAGTCCTACTCTGGCCACAGGAGATGAGGGCCCTAGGAACCCTCACCCAGGGAAGGAGGCTGACAGATATTAAACATACGGAAGTGCAGGGACCGTACTTGCCAGGCGTGAGTGGACTGGGATGGGAGTCACAGATCGGGCATGCTGTGCAGGAGACATGAGGGCGTGAAGGGATTCAGCTGGCCACGGTCAGAAGAGGGTCGTCTGGGTTAATTAAAAGGGTATCCAGATGCCCTGGGAAGCTCCCTCCCTCTCTCCCTCAGAGCCCAGACAGTTGGGCCCTGGGATCTGGGAAAGCTTCCTGGAGAAGGAATGCCAAGATTAATGAGACAGGGTGGAGATGGGGGTGGGGTGACAGGGCCTGGGCAGAGCAACTGCATGCATCCACATTCTGGGGCTGCCCACAGTTAAGTAATTTTGTCTTTTGTCTTCATAACTCTTAAGCATTTGCAACTGATGAGAAGCAGATTTGTAACTGCAGAATACATAAGTGTGAATTCCACCTTTACATATCAGCTGTGTGACCTTCAGAGAGTTCCTTAACCTCTCTGTGCCACAGTTGTCTGAAAAGCGGGAGTAATAGTCATCGTCTTGCAAATATGTGGTAGAGATTTAGTGAGATGATCCTGGACTATCTGCATTACTAGCACAGTGTTTGATCTACATTAAGCACCATTATCATATTATTTCCACTATTATTTCCTTACTTGCCTCTTGTAGGTCAAAGACACCCAGAGATCCTTATCAGACTGCATATCCTGGTATTCAGGGCATGGAGCGCTGCATGTTCATGGCCAGGCTCACTCTTTCCCGGCCTGATCTGGGAAAGCATGGTAGCTGTCTGATGGCCCTCGGCTGGCTGGCCACTGTCACAGTGAGGGTCCCTCTCTGTGTTCTGGAAGGTCTGCTCAGGTGGTCTGCGAGGTGGCACCAGGGAGAGATGTGGCAGGAGGACTTGGAAGAGCACCTCACCTCCTCCTTGCCTGCTGGGAGGCCATGAGGGACTTGGGAGTCTTGGTCTTTGACAGAAGAAGGAAGGGCTTGAAGCAGGCCCTCTGTGGGGCAGCAGGGAGGCACCAGCAGGAACTGCACTGGACAGGCGCAGAGCAGAGAGAGCAGGGGCTCGTGCATCTGGTTCCTGGGGGTTGAGAAGTTCAGCAGGGCAGTTTGCTCAGAAGCCCGCAGTTAAGAGCAGGAGAGTTTAAAGAGAAGGCCTCGAATGGAGGCAGAGTCTGGTGACTCAAATGCCTTCTGCTGCTCTTTGGAGAGTCAGGCTGTGGACTAGGAAGGTGGCAGGAGGGTGTCTCACACCTTGGATCTCAGAGCACCGTACATCTCCTGGGTGGGCTCAGCCCTGCAGGCTCCCTGCGTGCACCTCCCTCTCCTCACAGCCTGGGGCATTGTCTCCTGCAGTAAAGAAACCTCCTCAAGACAAACAGGAGGCTGCTTTGAGTCATAGCGGTTTCTGTCACTGTCCCCGAGTGAGTACCCACTGTGTGATGGGCACAGTGCTGAGCCCTTCATCTGATGGGGAGCTGTCCTCAGAACACTGATGAGGGAGAGAGAGAGAGGGAGAATCATACATGCTGAAATGCTGCTGTCCTCAAATATGCAAGTAAAACCCCAATCTCCTCTGACCTGCCCCGTGCAGCTCTGACCCTTGCTGGGTTCGCTTACAATCATTTTACAGTGCTTGCAGGACTCAGGCTACTGTAAAGTGCCACGTGGAAATGCAGAATGTTATTTACCTTGGTCTCCCCAGCCCTTACTATTGTGCCCCATACATAGTAGATGCTCCATGAATATTCAGCAAATTTAGGAATCATTCCTGATGACTTGATTCTTTCTGGTGATCTCCATCTGCCGTCTGATTGCTTTGGATGCCTTGCTTTCTGTCACACCCCCGTTCTTGCCTAATGCAGGAATTGCCACCATAAGATACAACAAATAAACACACTCTTCCTGCCTATGATAGCCCTTGGGATCAGGGTCTATAGCCCCAAACCCAGGCCTACCCTGTTTGTCCCTCTGTGGCTAGCTTTCCGAGTCCTGTGGTGGGTGTGTTCTTCCTTGCGGCAGCCTGGGCCCTTGGGCGGTACCCAAAGGGCTTGGGACACATAATCATGGGCAGAGAACCTACCTTCTTCCCTTCCTAGTCTGACCTCGCCAGCATCCTACTGGGATCCTCCCTGTCTTAAAATAGCCCTTGACTGGCCCGGAGCTGGCCGCATCCTGCTTCTGGGCCACACGTGCTGTTTGCCAGGGGAGCGATGGTCTACCAGGCCAGGGATGGGATGCCAGAGGTCAAGTCTCAATTGGGAAGGACACTCGGCCAAGAGTTTAGAGGAATAAGTGTGGACTATTTGCAAAGCTGCAGTCAGTCTGGTAGGACAGGAGAAGGGCCTTGGGAAAAGACGTATATACCGTGGGAAAAAATGTACATACCATGGGACTTCCTGGGCCACTTGAGATGAATACAAAGATCGGGGAAATGCACCCATTCTCAAGCCCAGTTCTAATTAACAAAGGAAGAGCAGGACAATATAGGTTCTAGCTGGCAAGGAAGCAGCTCCTTCAGGCTCACCTCACCGGGGCTGGGTGGGGTGGCCAGTGCCACATCCAGGCTGGGGCTGATGGCCTGAGGCATGGAACGCTGTCACACACAGAGGGAACCTGGCCAGTTGAGGTGCAGGGGCCACTCACGTCTCTGCCTGGGCCTCATCTGTAAGGGAAAGGGCAGCCCATGGTCACACCTTGACCAGCCAGCTGAGAGCTTGGGCTGCAGCAGCAGCAGCAGCAGCAGCAGCAGCAGCAAGGGCAAGTGGGGTCAGCCCTGCCTATTAGTGCCGTCCATCACTGGCCCTTGTGTGGAGGATAGGTGGTGAGGAGGGAAGATGCTGTTGGTCAGGCTTGTGGGAGAGGCTGTGAGCATGCCCAGGCTCAGAATGCTGGTGACACGTGTGTGTCAAGTGCCAGAGAGCCCTGAGGAACTTGGGACCCTGGCAGAGCTTCACCGAGGAGGTGGCACTGAAGCTGGTCACAAGGAAGCAGGTGGTAGGGTAAGCAGTTAGAGTACAGGCTTAGCTGCCACCATACCAAAGCCCCCAAACAGAAGGACTTAAACAAAAGTGCAGGTCTCTCTCATGTAGCGTGCCAAAGGGGCGCGATCCAGGGCCAAAAAGTGACCCTGTCACCTTCGTCTTCTGGCAACCATCTCTGGATCCCTGGCCATTGCTTCAGTTCTCACCGTCTCCCAGCTAGCACGATCGAGGAAGGGACTAGGGCAGTATATGCTCAAACCCTCAAGAGTAGAATGTGGGGAAAGCAGAATGTGTGTGTGGAGAAGTACCCTTCACCTCTGCTCACATCCCAATGGCCAGCACTCAGTAGCCTGCTTTCCCAGGTCTATGAAAGGCCAAACAATATCTTTTGCTAGGTGGCCTCATGCCAGAGAGCACTTTGTTACTGTGGTAGATGGGAGAACAGATATCCAGGAATGACAGCACTCTGCACAGAGAGCTTTCCAGGGACTGTCCCGGACAAACTTGCAGGGATGGAAACAAGGTAGGAATATTTGGGGATGACAAGCAGTATAAGGCATCTGGAGCACAGCACAGCATGGTTATGGGAAATGGATAAACAAGGATGAGGCTGGAAAGAGATGTCAAGACTGCAAAGAGTTAGGCTGAGGAGTTTAGCTCTCCCTGGTCAATGAGGTCAAATGGTTTTCATGCTCAGGGTGATGACTGGTAATTGCTGCCTGGAGGGTTGTGCCAAGTCAGCTTCCGAGGCTGTATCAGGCTCAGCAGGAAGTGTGGTAATCACTTAATCATGTCTGCCATGGGTGCAAGAGCATGAGCAGCAGCGCCTATGCCCTGGCTATTATCCTTACAGGACATAATGTGGCATCAGAGAAGGTTTGGGGAGCAGGGTGATGTGGAGGATGCCTCGGAGGGCAGAACAGCCCCTTCCAGCAACAAAAGTCTATGGTCCTATGGACAGGACTTGATTTTCTCATGAGCTTTGATTTATGTCCAGGTTGGAGCAGCTTCTCCAGCCCTGGTCATTTCCCCTCTGAGGTGAGAGCTGCTGCCTGCACACCCTGAACCCTTCCTTTGGCCTTCTTTGCTCTGTTTTCCTTAGCACCAGATTTTGTCCCCTCAGTCCACCGAGCCCCATGCCATTTACATGGGCAGAGCCTGTGGCTGGGGCCTTGGTCTTACTTCAGGCTCCTCATGTCTCCCTGTGCTGCCGCAGAGCAAACCCACAGCCACACCCCATTCTTTGTGGTCCTCTTCATTTCAGACTCAGCTAACCCAGAAAAGGGAGACTTCAGACCGCACTGTCCCTTGGTGCCATTAACAAAGAAAAGGATCACAGAGCTGATGGTTATTTCAGGGAGAACATTTCAACTGAAGAAATACTGTTTTCAAGCAGCTCAGAAGCCCTGCTTGACATGCAAATAATTGATGGGTTACCTCTGAGTCATCCCTGGCTATTCCTTAAAGGAAGTCCCCAGGGCCACCTGGTAAGGGACCCTACTGTTTGATTGCTCTTGTCATTGATGTTCAGACACTCCCTTGGTCTGCAGCCAGAAGAGTGGTTCACGTGCTGCATGGGCCTCGGTCCCCTTCCCATCTCTCCTGACTGTGCAGTCCTTGTCCTCACCTATCTGCCTTCCCCAGAAACCAGGCTCGCCCCACAGCAGCACAATCAGCTCCTGCCTCACCCCTACACTCTCGACACTCCACCAGGTGCTAGGATGTCTTCAGTTCCACTCTGCTCAAAAACCACCCGTGGCTCCCTCGTGCTCTTACTCACCCCCACTGCAGTGACAGACCCACTGTCTTTCCCTAGCCTGGTCTCCGGCCACCCCCTGCCATCTTCCTTGTCTCTCATACAGTCAGGCTGCTCCCAGTCACACATTCACTCTTGCCATGCCCTGCTGACGTCTTCGTTCTGCCTTTCTATCTGCTGAAATCTTAAGCCCTCCACTGCCATGACATTGTCCCTGCAGCACCTCCTGTCCAGCCCCCAAAATAAGACCAGGTCTTAGCTTAATTTTTGCTCCATGCAATAGGGTTTATTTTCAGTTCACTCTTATTTTGGGAAAAATACAGTATTTTAGGTCTATCCCTTAGTTCTGCTCTTTGACACTATGCTGACAGAGTGTCTGGTGTGTGCTCAGTATATAATAGAGCAAGACCCTTACCAGGGTGAGTAATTTGTCTCAAATGAGGAGTGCAAGCAGACCCAGATCAGGTACCTGCAAAGGTTTCCCCACAGCCAGGACCATTAGCCACATCACGTGGCAACACCACAAGACTGTGGTGGGAGCATCCTTTGTGGGCTGTGGCTCTGGAGAGCCTCCCATGTCCCCTTGCAAACAACACTGGGCAATGTCCTTGATGTTTCACCTGGAAGTCCCATGGGCCACCCATCCTCAAATGGCACATGACTGAAGCCAACATCTCTCCCCACACCTGGCCTTTTGCAACTGCTCCATCTCACCCAGCACCTAAGTGGTCCCGGGTCCAATCTTCTCCCCGCATTCTGGGTACCACAAGTCCCATTGATGTCATTCTGTGAATTTCTTATCTCTACAATCTTCATCTTGATTCAAGCTGCTACCGCCACTCCCTTATGGGCCACCAGAAGCCCCTAACTGGCTCCTCCCTTCCTTTCTTCACATAGAAGCCAGAGTAATATTTATTTTTAAAAAATGCATGGCCCTAGTTCACCTAGCACTTGAATGCTTCCCATCACACTTAGGATAGAGGCCCAAGTGTCTGGCCCTTCCCAGTATCCTTCACTTTCCTAGCAGGCTCGGTGGTGGCACTGGTACAATCTGACCACATTTAGCATGGCAAGGCTGTAGGAGAAGACATCCATGGCCTCTCTACTGCAAGGATGCTATGCTTTAGAGATGGGATAGCAGTCGTAAAGTCCAGACTTGAAGCTCCAAACCAGGGCACTCCTTTGCCCTTCATAGCCCCTCTCAGCACCACTAGCTCAAGAAGGGAGATTCCTTAACTGTCATCTTGGAGAAGGCCCTTGAGCCCAAGCAAGCTGCCAGCGCAGTCCTGCCTCCTCACCATCCCTTGAAGGAAAGAGAGTCAGGTAACTGGCATGGGAAGAGCCAAAGCAACCACAGCAGCCAGGAGGCCCGGCGCTGCCCAGCTGCCTGTGACAGTACTCCACCATCTGCCCCGGGAAGCCCTCTGCGCTCCAGGCCCTCTCTCAACTCTTGAGCGCCGCCTGGGAGTTCTCCAAAGCTAATTTCTTCCCCATTTCCTCCCGAAAGCACTTCCAGACCCCTAGCCCTCCTGGACACCACTGATAATGTGTTTCTCCTAGATCAGCTCTGATAATGCCCGGGTGGTTGTGGAGACTTGTAGGGAAACACAAATAAGGAAATAGAGGGCTCCAGAAAGGCCAGAAGAGCCTGGTAGGAACCAGTTTCAGAGCCCAAGGGAATCTGAGCCACTCCCTGTTCCCTCTCTGGGCTTTTCTTTCCTCACTCACATGAAGAAGTGAGCCACTTTGAAGAAGCATGTGGCAGGGTCTGGCAAAAGACAGATTCTCCCCACAAAGCAGCACCTCTCCTAGGCACAGTGGAAGGAGACACTGGTGTGTGTGAAGGAGAAAAGGCTGCTGTGTGTGCCTCTGTCCTGCTGCAGAACCAAGGAAAGGCAGAGAGATCCTGTGAGCAGGACAGTGGACAGATAGGTCATGGGACATTAAATTGTAGTGCTTTTATCACGGAGACACCATCCACCGTGAACGTGAATCAACTAGACCCAGGACCAGGCAGTTCCTCAGATGAATCTCATTCTGTGGAGGGAAAAAAGCAAATGACAAAAGAATACTTACTGTGTAATTTATTCATACAAAGTAAAAACATGTTAAAAAAGCATAATATATTGTTCAGGGAATAGATGCACAGGTCAGAAATAGATGAAGAAATATGGCAATGATAAACCCCAGGTTTGGTGAGGAGCAGGTATGAAGAGAGGACACGCTTGAAAAGGATTCTGGTGAATCCATAGCTGTTTAGCTGGGTGGTGAGCATGCTAGGTCTGTCATATATTTTCGGAAAAACTTTGAGATGCAGTTCATGTTATCAAACCCCTCTACTTAATACGTACAATGCAACAGTTTCACATATAGTCATACAGTGCCATATCACCACAATGAATTTTAGATTTTCATTAGTCCCAAAAGAGACCCTATACCTTTCAGCAGTCACCCCATTTCTTCTCAACCCCTAGCCCCAGGCTACCCCAAACTCATTTCTGTCTCTAAGGATTTAGTGTAATGTTTTCAAGGTTTTTTCGTGTTGTAGTATTTATATGTCAGCATTTCTTTCTTTTATGCATTTATATATGTATTTATTTATGTACTTATTTGGCAGTGCTGTGGTTTGAAGCCAGGCCCTCACACATGCTAGGCAAGCACTCTACCACTGAGCTGTATCCCAAGCTCCTTTATTGCCAAATAATACATTATTTGAAAGCTTCTCTGAACATCTGAACTATTTCAGGATGAAACAGTTGTTAATCATGAGTGTTATGATTGAGATCTAAAGTGTTCTCCAGAGACTCATGTGTCAGGGGCGGGGCTTTGAGAAGATGACTGTATCCTGGGGTTGCTGTGCTCATCCGGGGATTTATCCACGGTGAGTTCATAGCTGAATGGGCTGTTAGGTGATGGGTCATGCGGGGGTGTGACCTGGAAGTGCGTTCTTGTCCCTGGCCCCTCGTCCCTCCCTCTGCTTCCTGGCTGCCATGGGTTGAGTGGCTTTCTTCCACCAGGCCTTCCCACCATGTCCTTCCCACCTTGGGAGGCAGCCAGCGATGGAGTGAAATTGTGAGCCAAATGAATTTTTCTCCTTGAAGTTATATACACCAGGTACTGTGTTTCAACAATGAAAAAACAATGAGTACAAAGATTAAAAGATGTCACTGGAATAGAGGACATTAATCTTTTGGGTCTGACTCTACCTAATTGTCATTCTCCAACAATGAAGATACATCACTGCTTGGGACCTACCTCCCTCAGCCCTCTCTGTGTTGGTGACAATAATGCCAACCCTGCCGGAACCCAGCTGTAAGGGGACAAACCTGCTCAGACTTCGCTCCAATACCCAATTCCCTGTGTAGTGCTGTGCTGCTCCCTTGCCCATCTTCTGTCCCTGGTCAGCGTCACCACCTGGGTCCCCCAGGCAGGGCTGCTGGCTCTTCTCCTGAGCTCACTCAGACTTGAGCTCCAGCAGCTGTTCGGCCCCATGTGAGAGAACAACAGCCACACTTACAGCCCGGCAAGGTCCCTGATTGCTCTGGGTGTCAGTCTGCACCAGGGTCAGGTGGAGATACTGGGGCCAGCCTGACAGACCAGAAGTTTAGTATGCGTTAAATTGTTCAGGGGTGGCATAGGAAACTGCTTGGGTGTCTCTGACAGCCTCGAGGACAGGAAGACGGCCCTGGGCAGGCACTGTGCTGTCTGTAGGAAGGGATGATCACCTGGCTTCAGTAGCAGTGGCACCCAGCCGACATGCACTACAAGAAGCAGGCGAGCTGGGAGCTCCTGAAAGTGGACTCTTCTTAGAGGCCACATTCATGCCCCTTCCCCTGAAGCCTTGCCATGTCCTGGGAGGGAATGGACTACATCTGGAGCAGCTGTTGTGGAGTAAAAGTGAATGGTTTTTTGCAAGAGCTCCATTGTGCTGGAACCCTCGGGACAGTCAGAGGCAGAACATGGGGCAGCCTCAAAGAGCCAGGGGAGGGGACTTGCAGATAGCAGAAGCCATCTGCTCAGCTCTCAGGAGCATCGTGGCCTCCCACTGTGCCTCATAGCTATGTGGCATTGCTCACCTGTCAGATGCCTTTTGCTTTGACCCTGCCCCTGGGAGGTGGAAACTACAGGTAGAGGAATCCACCCACTTACCCCAGCCCAGCAGAGAGAGGACAGGGACATGTGGTCAGGCTCTTGGACTGGCCATACACTCTTGGGGCTCCAGGCTGCCCACAGGTTATATCAGCAAATGACCTGGGTCTGCCAGTGGGGATGGGGCTGCTCTAGGCTGGTGCTCAAGTGTCATGGGGTATAAGGTGTTCAGACCCAGCCTCTCCTGTCCAGGGCTAGGGACATGCTAGACAGAAGCAGAGATCCCACCCATGAGAAACGCAAAGGCAAGAGTGATTACTCTTGAAGGGAAGAATTAGGAAAAGCTCTGTGGACAAAGTGGCATTTGAAACAGCCCCAAGGGCGAGACGGTTTTCAGTAAGTGAAAAATGTAGATAAGGACAATTTAAAACTGGGAAATAACACAATCAAAGAATAGAGGTCTGAAGGACCATGGTTTGGTTTGGTTTGGTTTCCTCCTGCGCACTCTGGGAAGTGAGGAATAATGTAGAATAGTTGTAGCAGGCCCACATGGAGCTCGGAGTTAGAGCTAAGGCTGGAAAGAAAAGTTGAGGATGGGGTGGCAGGGCGAACAGGCCACAGAGATCGGCTTCAACTGGCGGGCAGTGAAATCCATGAAGGATTTCAGAAGGAAGGTGACAAGATCCAGCTGTGCACAGCTGCGCAGGAAGAGTGAGAGGTGAGAACAGCAGCCAGGAAGAGACCACAATGATCCTGTCAAGAGAAGTCAAGGAAAAGGGGGCAAGGTAGGGGCAAGAGAGAGAGACACTGCAGACAGAAAATTGACAGCTTCTGGTCACCTGTTACAGATGGACAAGTGAAGAGGTTACCTGAGCCTAGGTAGCCCATGCTGATCATGGAATACATTCGATTAAGAGATGACCTTGAACTTCACATTTTGAATATAATATTGTTATATCCAGTCCAGCACCCTGTGATGGAGGCCATGGTTATCCCAATTTCAAAGAGGAAGAAATTGAGGCTCAGGTACATTAAGGAATCACTCAAGGTTCCAAGGTCTATAGTTAAGAGCCAGAGTCAGAGCAGCGCAAGACTTAGAATGCTGTGCTTTGCCCTCAGGATGGAGGAGCAGCAGGGGGAGGCTGGAGAGGAATCAAACAGAGCTTGATTTTAGAGCTCAAGGTGGGGGCTGGGGATGCAGGAAGTGCTGAGGGCCCTGGAAGGGCTGGTCCTGGGCAGGGGCGAGACATCATCTCAGATCCTGTGTTCTTAGAGAAGAAAGGGCCTCCCTGGGTGACTGCCAGGGTCTTGCTCAGGCCTGGGAGCAGGCAGGACACATCTCACAGCAGAGTTGGCTGGAAGCACCCAGGCAGGAGACTTTCTGCCCTGGCTACCCAGGATTCATGGCTTCTCCACAGCCAGCGCTGGCCTGTGGCACTTTGGAGTGACAATTGTCCCCTGCCCTAACGGAATGGAGGGTGCCTTGATCTGGCCCTCATCAGCTTTGCCCTGAAGAGTTCCAGAGGAGTTTCCCACAGTGCCAGGAAAGAATGCCAGGGGGTTTAAGGGACTAGAAGGTGTGACCCATCATACACATGACCCTCGGTTCTCCCTGGGAGCCACCTCAGCCATTCTTGTCCTTGTCATAACCCAGCCTCCTACCTCATGTGCTCTCCGCCAGGTTCCCATTCGGCCATCAGCGTGGCTGGCTAGTCTTTGCTGGCGGCGGTGTGGTGGTGTGTGTGCACTTTGCTGCCTCCTTGCATGCTCCCAATATCTTTCTCGAGTTCAGGCTCCCATTAAGGACCCTGCTGCTCAGAGGGCTTTGCTCAAGGACATGGGGTTTGGAAGTGGCTGGGTCAGAACTGGAACCAGCTTCCAAAGACAACATCCAGTACATGATGCCTGGGGCTATCCTGGGCACAGTGAGCAAACCGAGGACTTGCAAAGGCCGTAAGGCTTGTCCAGGGAAGGTGGTGTTGTATGAGGCTGGAGGACATTAACAATGACAATAACAACATGTATTAAATGCTTACTGTATGGCAGGCCCTGCGATAAGAACTTTCTTGCACGATCTCCTTTATTCCTCGTAATTACTTTACATGGCAGGAACTATGGTGTTACCTCTACTTCACATGTGAGGCCTCAACAGAGTTATACAGCATGGCCGAGGCACAGAGCCAAGATTTAAGCTCTAGTGATCTGTCTCGGGTGAACCAGAGCAGTGTCAGAGCACAAACCGCTGTCTCTCTCTCTCTGTCCACCTGGCTCCTTTACTTGCTCATCCATCCAACACTTGCTGAGTGCTGGCTCTGTGCCACAACCTGTCCTTAGGAGACGGGAACTCCTGGGCCAGGTGAAGAGGTGCACAAGTAATGCAGTCGCCACTGCAGAGACCTAGGGCTGCAGGCCTGGGACCCCATCCTCTAAGATCACACCCCCAGTGGGGCTGGTTTCAAGCAAGTCAGGGACCAAGACAAGGACATGGGTCTGGAGCCACAGCTGGTAGTAGCTTGTGTGGCTGGTGTTTGCTTTAAGGCTAAGCTGGGGGGAAATTGGTAGGTGTTTACTTTATGATTAGGAAGGCTGGGAGCTAGCTCTTTAGAATTGAACAGCATTTTCCAAAGTCAAGTTCTCTTTCTTTTATTCATGGTTGGTGAAAAAGAAACAAATGGGTGGGGTGTATTTGCAAAAAAATAAGGTACGTTGAGCATCAGACAAGATAACCTCAATTAACCAGAAAGAAACTCAGTTATCCAGGACAATGGCTATCCTTTCTAAAGGAGGCCACGACTTCAAAATAATTACATAACAGAGATTTTTAAAATTCTCCATACATGCCAGTATTTTCTCTGAGACTCAGCACACGGCCAATTCAATGGTCCCCCCCTCCTTATTCAGCACCACTTCCCAAAGCAAAACAGAACATCACACTCGAATCCTTGCCTGTAAGTGCCAGCAAAGGACAGCACAGCTAAGGTGATGTGCTCAAGTGCGTGGGCCTAGAGCCCCCTACTCACAACCACAGCTGCAGTGATTCGCCAGCAAGGCCCTACAAATGTTGGTGTGGCTACCTGGAACACAATGTGGGCACCACGAGGGAAAGGAAATCCGTCATCCAGAAAGACACACATCGAGGTCCCCAGCCCAGAGGACAATGAAGAGGCTGCAGGCTTTCCAAGCTCTCTGGTCCCGGGTGACCTGGAGCCTGTGGCCAGGAGACCCCTCCATGCCAACATGCAGACAGCCAGTGGGCCTTGCACCTACTGCCTCCAGAGGCTCTGGACTCTACTCCCTCCCTGCTGCCCTGTCATGGTGTGCCAGGCCTGCTGTGACAGCTCACATAACTATGTAGGGAGCTGGCCTTCACTTACACACACATTGCCTGCTGGGCATTCTTTTGTGGCTCCGTGCCAGACTGGCTCATCGCGTTTCCTCCCCAGTTGGGATTGAAGAGACGCCTTCTCATTCCAGGCTCACTGGGGCTCCCAGGGGTCTGCACCATGCTGCCAACCCCCGTGGGTCTGCATGCACCAAACTTGCCCATCCTGCTCCTTATTGACCAGTCCCCTGCCTGTCGGGGACATTCTCACAATGTTTTGCCTGTTGTACCTGCCACACACAGACAGATGGCAGAGGGTGGAGGGTGTGGGAGGAAGTGTCAGGCTGAAAATGAATATGTGAAGTGAGCCGGAAAGAATGAGCGGGTAGGGCCCCGCTGCCAATCAGCACTCGAGGCTCTGACCCCTCAGACCCCTTACCATCCTCCTTTCTTCCGGCCCACCCTTCCCCCACCCAGCCTCCCCTCCCCCGTAGGCACACCCTGCTCTCTGCATTGGGGCCCTTCCTGCCTTTCACCAAGGAGCCTGGCCGCTGAAGGAAACAAGCTCTATAAGTGATACATTAAGACAGTGAGGGTGAGGAGCACTTAAGCTGTGGGCAGTGTTGGTTTCATGGATCCAAATGACCCACCTGGCCAAGCACAGGGGAGGGAGTTTCTGTCCCCTTCCCTAGTCATGCAGGGATCCAAGGAGTGGAATTCAGACTGTGAACACCAAAGGGATGTCAGAGGCTTTCTCGGGCATGGCTGGGCAACCACCAACCTTTCTTTGGAGGAAAACTTACTTGCGCTCAAACACATACTTCACGTACCTATAAGAGCAGATCCCTGAGGCTGGGATTGAAGGGACGGGTTACTTGGATGCCCAGAGTGTGTCCCCCCAGTGGCTCCCTCCAGACACCTCGGGAGACCCCCAGTGTGCTATGAGCACGTTGTAGAATCCACTGATCTCATCCAACCCCTTCCTTTTACAGTTGAAGAAAAAGATGTTGAGGAGGAGCAAGGAACTTGCTCCACCCCCACATCCAGACAGAGATGAAAGCATGCGCCAGTCCGGCAGACTCTGTCCCCCAAGTGGGTCTCAGAGCCACAGTGGGGATCACAAGGAGGAATTAGGAGTTTGATAGAAACTGGGGTGGCACGGAAGGATATAAAGTTGCCTCGTGGCCAGGCTCAGCCAACATCAGAAGCCCCAGTGCCTCTCAGTGCCAAGGGCTCCCGCCAAGCCAGGTACGTGGTTCCGGATTCATCTGCCCATTAGACAGCTTGTCCTTCCTGACAGGTGGTACCTCTGCTAAAGCAGAGCAAAGGATGCTGCCACATCCTTCAAGCCGATTGGCCTCTGAAGCCACCACCCACCACACAACTATTTCTAGAGGTGAAGTCACGTCCTGTCTTCTGTACTCCTCCCCGCAACATTTTCCCTCTGTCCCTCTGCTCGCTTCTGTGGAGCACAGCAGACTCTGTAGAGTTAGCTCATGGCCTTGATTCTCATGCTTCTCCAGCCTCCAAGCCCACCCACTGTGGGTGAACACCCAAGGCAGCAGGATTATGTTTCTGCATAAAGACAGATTTAAAGATTCTGCCAACAGCAGGGGTGCTGGGAGAGATATAGAGATGGAACCAGATTTTATTATTCAAAGGAAGCTCAGGCTGGGCCAATTTCTGATGTGCATTTTAGCAGCCCACTGGCGGGGCTGGCTGTTATTCAGCATTTGCCTGCCCTAAAACCCTACCCCGTGTGACACGAGGAGTCACTTTCTTGGTCTCAGTCTTAGGAAGCTCCCAGATCTCCCAGCCCTTCTTCATTCCTACATGTCCTCGCCTCTGTCATCCAGCCAGCACGGCAGGCTGGGGTCCTGGGGATTGGTTACCCCTGAGCACTCAGCCCACAGTGTCCTGGGAAGGGTGAGGGCCGCCCTGCTCCCAGGCTTCCAGGTAGCCCCTTCTTCATGTTACAAGGGTCCCAGGAAACCACGGTGACAACACCCTGCTGTCTTTCCTGCCTCACCCTGTCACAGGCCTGGATAGGACCTGAGCTTTAGAGACACAGCAGGCACGGGGCTCTTTCATCCTCACCCAACCATTCCTAGCGATGCCTGGACAACAAAGTATCAGGATTGTTTGTTGGCTGAGTTGAGGATCTGACTGAGTTACCAGAGATAAGTGAGTTCACCTCTCTGAGTCTTAGCTCTCTCACCTGTAAAATGGGGACAATGATGACATCTAACTCCTTGACCCATCATGAGGGGTAAAGACATGCATGCAAAGTGCTCTGTCTGGTGCCTGGCACAGGGGAGGTGCCTAATAAATGTACGGAGCTGATGTTACCCAGCCGTCCTAAAGCCCAGCCACTGCCCTTTTGACCACCACCACTGTCCCTTGTGAGCCTGTACACCACTACCCTGGGGACTGGCCTCTTCCACAACAATCTGTTCCAAGAGGAGCATCTCTAACTGCCTGCTGGCTGCAGTAACTGCAGCTGCCTGTACTGAGTCCTGCTGAAAACAGAGCACCAGTACTTGGGCAGATACAGTCTCTAGGAAGAGCTTGGATCTGTCTGGGAGTTGTGGCTGGCCCAACTCAGGACTCCAGCTCCCCATCTATAAAATGGGGCTATGATGGTCGCTCTGAGCAGATATGAGAAGCCAGTGAGTTCATGCCTGGGAAGCTCCTTTGCAAACTGAAGAGGATCTCAGCTTGCTGCAAAGGCTCCAGTTGTTATTTTTGTATTTACATGATGATGGATAAGACCTGATCCCTGCCTTCTAGAAACCTATCCCCTGATTGGGCCTCCAAGCAGCGTCCACAGGAAATATCTCACCAATTATATCCTGCAGTCTGTATGCAGCAGCTGTGGTGTTTAGAAGCCTCCTTGTGGCAGGTGACCCCTTCATTCACTCACTCAATGGATATTTCTCAGCGCCCGCCATGCAGGCCCCGGGCTCTAGGGACAGACAGGTCTTTCCCTCTTGGAGCTTCCAGTTCAGCGAAGAGCCAGACAAAAGAAGCACAAAAAGAAATAAACAAGAAAACATTGTTGATAAGAATATAAATCAAGGGGATTCCTTTTATGATCACCACCCATCTTTATTAGAGTATCACCGACAAATGAAAAATTATATATTTAAAGTGTACGGCTTGATCAAGGGGGAGTTTTCAACACAGCCTGGTGGGAAGCAGTAGCAGCAGGTTGGAGGTGGTTCGAGAAGGCCTCTGTGAGACGGTGACATTTGAATCAACAGTGGGTGCCGACTGTGCAGTTAATAAATAATTCAGAACATAAGCGCTGGGACTGAGCACCGCTCAGAGTAAGCCACCATCAAAAGTGTCTATTAAATAAGTTCAATAGACTGAATTATTTCCAGAGTAGCCAGGGAAATGACTAAGAGCGCGAGAGAGGGGGTGACACCAGCCCTGGGGCGACCTGTGATTCTCTGTCCTGTAGAATTTGTACATTTCCCCTTCAGAGCCAGGATGGCCCTGGAAAGCTTTAAAAGGAGGAACATCAGGCTCTGGGTCCAATGTTTCCTTCCTTTGGTGAGGTAGAGTGAATTACAGAGGTGGGAGGACAGGCGGGGAGGGAGGTGCTTGTTCTGGGTGCCCAGGTAAGAGGGGACAGTGGACATTCAGGACAAAGCTTGAAGATGGCACCGCAGATCCCCCCTCTGGCTGGCTGTGGCATGGGAGGCACCCGAAGCCAGCCCCAGGGTAGGACTCTTGAACCTGAGCCCTGGTGGGCGGGGCGTGAGGGGCGGAGCAAAGGAGAGGCTGGAGGATGGGCTGGTGCCTGAGGTCCTGTGGGTTGCAAGCTCCCAACCAGCAATGGAGCCGCCTGCTAGCTGACTGCCTAGGTTCACTTCCAGTTCATCAGCACAGGCCAGACTGGGGAGCAGAGGGACCGCGCCGTGGGAATACAGCTTGTTGACTGAGGGGATGTGGGGGCTGCTGGAGCCGGCTGTCCTGAGTTCCCCTTCCCACCTCGCCAGCTCAGGGCACATTTCCTCCTTCACTAAATCCTGAAGTACTGGGAAGAAGGGGCCCCCTTTGAAACTTGAGTGAGGTTAAGTTCAGGACAAATTAAAGGAAGCCCTGCTTCTCACAGTGACTCTGGACCCCAGGGGACTTGTTACCCTCGGAGGTGGTCCGGGCAGGGATGTGGGATCTCTAAGGGGCCTGGGTAAGAGAATAGAACAGGCTCCTAAATGGGCCCTGACAGGAAACCTGGGACTTGGGTGACCTTTAAGTTGACGTCAGGGTGGAACACCAGTCTCCAGAGGCTTCTGCCGTCAGCGTGACAGAGGCAGAAACCTCAACCTAGCGCAGTATGCTGTGCCCCCTGCCCCTGCCTGGACAACCTCGGCGCCAGAGCTGCAAGAGCTCCAGACTGACTCACTCAGTCCTCTCCCCCACCCCAAGGACTGCCTCTGTCGCCCCTGTGCCTGAAACCCTGTGGGTCGAACCAGCACTTGCCAGTCACAGCCAGCCAGCCTGATCCGGCCCCACCTCACCAGCCTCCTTGCTGTAGACCACTCAGGGCAGGTGAACCCACTCTCCTCACCAGCTCTCTCCTCAGCAGCTCATCGCCAGGCTGTTGCCCCTGCTGCCCTCTGCCAGGAACACAGTCTTTTCTCCACATTAGCTTTCAGATTTGGCCTGCCCTACAATCGCCTGTGTCGTGGTCCTTGATTTCTAGCTCCACCCATCTCCCCAACCTCAGGTCACTCCTGAATGATTATGGCCGCAAGTGTAAGCCTATCCTGTGTACCATCAAGGCCTGTGGACATCTACCTCTGCACGGTCAGTTCTGCATCTCCCCCATACCTGGCTTGGCGTAGATGCTTCCCCAGTGGTCATTTTGGGCATCAGGGTGGGAGAGTAGATTGCCCTGCTGCGCAGATTCACAGCCACATCGTTTCATTCATTCGCACATGCATTGAACATTCACGAGAGGCCAGGACTCTGCTAGGTTCTGGGCAACTGAGGGGGAGCAAAATGTGACGCCTGCCCTCACAGAACTTCTTAGCTCCGGAGGCAGCCTCCATCAATTGCACCAGCAAATGTACAATTACAGAGGTGACCAGCACTAGTGAAAGGACGTGCAGGATTTCATGAGAAACTTGAGAGTCCTCAACAGAGATCTAGGAAGTAACCCTGGAGCAGAGATCTGTCAAGAGAGTAGATACTGACCAGCCAAAAAGGAGGAGGACGAGCAATTCAGGCAGAGGGAACAGCATGGGCCAAAAAAAGATCCTGAGGCAGAAAGGAGAGCAGAGAAAATTAGGAATAGAAGGAAGAACAATATGGTGTAAGCAGGAAACTAGGAGCCAGAGAGTGATATGAAATGCGGTTTGGAAGGTCGGCAGGAGCTAGAATATGCAGGACTTTATGGTCTTTAGCCTAACAGCAATAGGGAGCCACAAACAGGTGTTGAGTGGTGCCATTACCAAACCAAATCTGTATCACGAAAGCTCAGATTGGCTTCTGTCCAGAGCAGAGCTCAGAACCCAGGGGTCCTGACACTCAGTTCCTATCTGATATCCATATTCTGCATCCCTCCCTGGGTCACTGCACCTCCAAGGACCTCCCCTACCCTGAAGCACTGGTCGGCCCATGTTCAGCCTGGCAATAGTATTTTCCCCTGCAGGAGAGGATGGCAGGACTCAAATGCCAGCTTCCTGGGCACTGGGCACAACCATGCTGCACAAGCCAAAGACCACCCAGCCTGATCTTCAGCAGCCAGGACAGGCTGTAGGAGTCCAGATGTTGACCCAGCACCCTGGGAATGAGACCTTCTTCACCAGGGTCTGCTCTCTTAGAGGCAGGGAGCCCAGCTCCTACCAAGCCTGCTGGGTCATGCTGCAGGAGAGTTCCAGACAGGGGCTTCCCAACAGTACCGATGCCAGTGCAGTGGTCCTTCCATGCCTCTGTCCTCAAGCATGGAGGGTGGTTCCAGCACCAAGCAAGATTAAATCCTCCCAGTTTCCAAGGCTGCAGAAATGCCCCGTCAGCTGCTTATGTCCTTCAGCTGCTAAGTCTGGGACCAAAGGCTTCCTGCAAAGCACACGTGCTGCCAGTGTGTCCATGCTGAACTATGTCACAGCAGGGCAGGGGACCCGGGGAGGTCCAGGGTCTCAGCCACACCATGGTTCTCGTGCAATTAAAAGATTAGGACACCAGCCTGCACTAAATGTGGGGTGAGGATGTTAAATTCCTCTCCGCTACATCCATGATCCAGAGCTAAGAAAAGAAGATCCAGGTGCAAGGTGGGAAGTTCAGAATCTGGGTTTTGAAGACAGGTGACCCAGGGTCTAAGTCTTGTCCTTGTCACTTGTCTAGCCACGGGCTCCTGGGCAAGTTTCTTAACTCTTGAGTATTTCTTCATCTCTATAGCAGTGTCCATTATCACTGCCGTTAATTGCATGTGGCTTTTTACATTTAGTTAAACTGCAGTGAAATTTAAAATTCAGTTGCGGGGCTGGGGATTTAGCTCAGTGGCAAAAGCGCCTGCCTGGCAAGTGCAAGGTTGTGAGTTCAGTTCCCGGTACCGGAGAAAAACCAAAAAAATAAAATAAAATAAAATTCAGTTGCGTGGTGGCACCAGATGTATTTCAAGTGCTCTTGTGGCTCGTGGCTATTGCACTAGACTGCGCATGTTTAGAACATTCCCATCAGTACAGAAATGTTCCCTTGCACAGCTTTGACCTATGCAGTGAGGATACTGAGAAGACTTATTCTGTGGATCAGACTAGGAATCACCTGAGACGGCTGTTGTAAAGCAACCTGGCACTGTGCCGGGGTATAGTAAGTGCTCAACTGATGTTTGCTGTGGTGGTGATGGGGGTGATGGGGTTGGTGGTGTCCATTTACTTCCATGTGCATTTTTTACATCCTCTTGTGTCCATGGGAGAGGTTTTGGAATCGGGCACCCATATGCCCGAATTCATTCATCTACACAAAAGTGTTGATCACCTGCTACTGGCCAGTCACTGTATAGGCTTGTGATATGGCACTAACTGGAAAAAATGTGGTCTTTGCCCTCCAGGAGAGATGGCCACAAATAAAATGGAGAGTGTGAAGTGCACCTAAGGCAGCTCAGAGTAAAGGAAAGGCATAGCAAACCCTGAGGGCTTCCTGGAGGATGAGTCATTCACTCAAGGAGGTCTGCAGGGAGTAGGATTCAGTGGGAGAGGGTTGGAGGGCGCCCCACACAAGAGCAGCATACGCCCACTTTGGGGGCCTGAAAAGCTCTCTGTGCCACGGGATGAGAGACGACTCAGTGTGCTGGTGTGGAGAGAGGAGAACCTGCTTCTGCTGCAGATGTGAGGGTGTCAGCATTCTCTCTCAGCTCCGCATATTACCCTACCCGAGAAATAGGGTACTAAGGAAAGCCACTTCCTAGAGTCATTGCAAGGATTAAATGAGTTAATGCGGGTGACATGTTTATGACAGTTACATGCACAAAGTGAGCCTGTGTTGTAGAAAGATTGGCTGTCACTAATCACAGGGGCGTGATGGCTACAGAGAGTAGGGAGAGGAGAAGGGAAGCATTGCTGTTTTGTCTGAGCAAGGCTACAGGTTCCCAATGTTATGTTGGTTGATTGGATTTCACTCGCCCTCATCGTTATTTGTAAGTGTGAAGTTCAACCACTGCTGGGCGAGTGTAAGCTGGAGAGAAAGGTGCCCCAGACTCACAGTTATGCCAGCACTGGCTGGAGGATGGGATGAGTGGCTGGAGGAGGATGGGATGAGCCTCGGCTCCTGGGTGAATTCACTGCCTCTAGTGGGTTTGCTCTGGAGAAATGGCTCTGTTTGGAAATGCTAAGGGGTGGTTTTTCCTGTGGGTTTTGAGAGATGAGTAGGAGCTTGCTGGAAAGGCCTGCCGAAGAAGCCTCCTAGGCTGACTCCTAACTAGTTATAGGATCCCAGCATCTGAGCCATTCAGCACCTCCAGTTTCCAGCCCCTCACCCCATCTCAGCACTTGGAGACCAGGGCAGTGGCCTTGATGTCTGATCCCAGACCTGCTCAATCACAGAGGTTCTGGGACATGTGGGACAGCCCCAGCTCCCTACCTCGATGCTGAGGTCTCCTCTGCTCTTTGGGTGCCATGTGCCACTGCCCATCCAAGCATCAGGTTAGGCTCCCTGGGCTCCAGGCCTCGCTGAGAACCTGGCACACAGTAGGCCTTCAGTGCAGATGACTGACTACAAGGGGAAAGGCAGCTATGATCCTCAGCACACATCCTGCTTGGCTCCAAACAGCCCAAGCTTGACAAAGATAAGGACATGTCCCTTCCCAAGACCCAAGAGGCACATGTGCTCTGTGGAGAGGGGTGGCTGGCAGCCCCTCATGGGCCACGGCCCAAGGGGACAGACATGGGGGAGAGAGACACCCCGGGTCTCCTTGGGTAAGACCATGCATCTCGGTGGGACTCAGTTTCCCCATATGAAGCAGGGCCCAGGTGCACCTGAGGCCTCCGCCTATGCTGACCTTCTATGTTGGGTCCAGGTCAGGGTTTGGCTGTCCTTGGTCTGCCAGGCTGTGCCCTGCTGGCTCCTGCAAACTCTTTCCAACCCAGGCCACAGGCATCCTGCCACTGGCTTCCTTTCTTCTGCAGATGCCCTGCACTCTCAGAGAGTGTCTTTGCAGGGCTTTCCCATGGCTTCCTTCTCAGTCATCGCCTTCATCTCCCAGCAGCCCTGGAAATCTCAGGGTTCCTGGAACCCACATTTTTACCTTACACTCTGTCCCTAGTCATTGACCCCAGTGACTCCTGTCTCCAAGCAGATCAGTGGTTTTTAGCTGTGGGTCACAACCTGTCAGGTCATGAAATCAGTTTAATGGGCTGTGACCAGCATTTTTTTAATGAAATGAAGTAGGGTGAAGTCACAGATGTCAAGTGCATTGCATGTAGTAAGGGCACCACCACCCCAGGAAGCTTTTAGTTGTGTATTCCCCACAGTGGTTTCATTATACTAGGTCTGCCACATATCTGGAAGTCCTAGATGTAAGTTGGACTTATGTACCCAGGTACCCACTGCCTATCTAGGATGGCCCACAGAGATGCCAAGTCACTGGTGCTGACAAAGTGTGCCACTTTCCTGAGCCAGCCCACCCTCGTGTGTGCCCTGCACCCTCTGCCCCTTTCCAGCCTAAGGACTCTGGAAGCATCCTAGCGGCTTCCCCTCTCTCCCTCACCCCTTAGTCCTGTGCCCTGTGGACTCAGCCTCCGGGGCATCTCTGCCTGTCCCCTCCTGTCACCCCAGCACAGCCTTACTGCTACCCACATCAGCCCTCGTGGAGAGTCCTGCCACAGCCTCCTCTCACCTGCCACCTCCACCCTGCCCTGCCACCCACTTTCCACTGTACAGCAAGGACAATCTTTCTAAACTGCAAACCCAGTTGAGACCGCCCTGTTTTAAGGCACTGAACCCTGAGGCGCGTCTGCAATCTCCCCGTGCCTTCTCGTGCAGCCCAGTCTTTGTTTACTAGGTAAGGAGCTGGTTCCAGCTCCAGCCCCACCAAAAGAGAAGACATCACCCAACCCACCAGCCTGCCTCTCTCCTTCCTTCTCCTCCTCCTTCTTGGGAACTGGCTTTGGTGCTCACCTCCAGGAAGCTTTTCCTGTCTCCACACCATCCCACTCCCCCAACTCGGCATTACCTCTGCTCTCTACACTTCAGTCTTTCTCCAAATCAACCCTGACATTCACCTGCTACAGAATCACCAGCCCTCCTTAAAAACGCAAAGGTGCAGGCCACCCGTCAGACCTACGGCATCGCACCCCCCAAACCCATGGCTTGGAGATCTGCATTAGGTCCGCAGTGCAGGTCATCCTTTCGCCCATTCAGTTTGAAAAGCTATGGTTGTGTACGTTTCATCGGAGAACATTTCTGTTCCATCTCTTTCCCTACTACCCAGGATCTCTTGGGGGCCGGGCAGGGACAAACCGTGGCTTGCCATCTATTTTGCTAGGGCCTGGTGCAGGACTTGGCACAGAGCAGGTGCCCAGGCAATTCTGAATGAACCATTCCTGGACATGATATGGTTCCCTCACCCTCCCTCCTTCCAGCCCATCCTGCCAGAAATAACCTTCTATGAAGGCTTTTGTGATTGACGTGTGAGCTCTCTGGGAGGCTGAGAAGGTCCTCCCTTGGCTACAGAGGAAACTAGCTGAAGAGTGGTGCAGCCCCGGTGACAAGGGGCTGGAGGTGGCCCCAGGACAGGGAGCCTGGATGAGGAGGGGTCCGGTGGAACTGGAGGGGGTTGGGGCAGTGTCCTGGTTCCTAGTCAACAGGAAGGGCCTACTTCCTCCAGGATCACGTTTCAGCCCAGCTGCTTGGACAGAACCTGAGCTGGGGTTGGAGCAGTGGGGGAGGGGTGGCGACAGACAGACAGACAGACAGACAGGCTGATGGGGAAGCCAGCACCGGGACACACAGATGGCCGGTGGGCTGAACTCGCCTGGACTCCCACACGCCCCCAGGGCTGTGCATGGGCAGGGCCCAGGAAAGCAAGCGCGGCTGGGACGCACACAGCACCCTCTTGCCCTGCCCCTACCCCTCCTGCCCCTCCTGCTCCCTCCAAGCTCAGGGACATTGAATCCTTGCCTTGATGGACAGCCAAGAAAAGACTTCTTCCACATCCTAAATGTGTTAGCACCCGTTAATCGTCTTAACCTTCCTCCCTCTTGCACTCCCGACAGGCACCTCCTGAAGGGCGGGGTGTTTCTTTGATTCTCAGCAGGGCGCCCCAGGGGGCACCAGCTTTCCACAGGGGACAGCAGTGACCCTCTGGAGGTGCCTCCTGGCTGCTGAGGAAACATGGGACAGGCGGGGATCTGGGGGACAGCAGAGACCATTTGGCTGCCTGGAACCCCGGGTTCACCCTCCGTTGTTCGCAGCTCGGCCTCCTGGCAGGATCCTCCTTAGTGCCTCGCCCCAGGGTGCTGCCAAAAACTGAAGCTGGCCAGATATAGGTGGAGACAAGTAGAGGAATTCCGAGCCCAGGCGCTCTTTCTAACCCTCTGTTATTTTCTCCTCTTCTCCTTTCCAGCTTCTCCCTCCTCTTCTCCTTCTTAGAGCCACCACCTGGTCCAAGTGTCACAGTGAGCTGCGCACCACGCTCAGGCTGGACCCCCCGCCCCCGGCTCCTGCAGAACCCTAAAAGATAGGAATTCTTAGCCCTGCTTTACGGAGGGAAAAAGTGAGGCTCAGAGAAGTGAAATAACGCATCTGTGTATTAAGGGTCCTCCCCTGAGAGTCAGGGCTGAGCTTGCTATTGACCACTGTACCATCCTGTCTCCAAACACATTTCCACACTGCTCACACACACGTGCATGCATGCAGCCAAAGTCACTAACTGCGATGTGTTAAAGGAGGTCGCCCCTGGAAGCATCTTGTACAGGACTAGGCACATAGTAGACCCTCAGCACGTGTGTGCCCCTCCTGCATCCTTCATCTCTCCCTCTCTTCTCTCCTGACCTTTGTCTTTCCCCCCGCTGCTCACAACTCAGGTGAGAAGATCCAGGACAGCAGGGAACGCACTGTGGCCTCTGGGCCTCCTGGCCCTAAGCCTCCCAATAAATAACGGAGTCTGTATCTGAGCCTCCGGCTCTGCAGCAGCTCAGCTGGAGGACAGGCGCTTGCTGGCTAAGGGATTAGGAGTCCTGGAAGGCAGGAATGGGGCCTCCGCCAAAGCAGCAGGGGAGGGGACCTTAATCCATCTCCCTTTCCCCAATCCATCTGTGACCCATAAAAGCATGGCGGCCCTGCAAAATCAGCCAGGAAACCTAAAGAAAGGCCAATAGGTTCTCCACATCAAGGGCCTCCGGAGGGGTGGGACTGGACACTGGGCGGGAGGGAGAGTGAGAAGGTCCCTCACCCTGCTGATGGTGAGCCCCTGGCCCCAAGGGAAGAGAGAACCTTCTGAGACCCACTGTGCTTGGAACGTGGGCAGGAAGCAGCCCTCTTGCCCCTGCTTCCACCCTCCTTCCAGTCCCAGCTCACCTGGGCAGTGTGGTTGTCTGGCCAGGTGCAGTCCTCTAAGTCACTGGGCCTGCTAAGACCAAGGGGCCCCAGAAGGGGGCAAGACAAGTGCAGAGGTTTCCAGGAAGAAGGGTCAGATGGCTGCCAGTGTCACAGAGCAACCCACCTGAGGTTGCTGATGAAGTGTGGGTTCAAAATGAATTACAGTCACCCTGAAGCACACACCCTAAACCACAAGGCAGCGGTGTAGTACTGAGACACACAGCTGTCCTTCCCTAGGTGTCTATCATGGGCAAGGCCTTCCATGCTTGCATGGGTCTCCTGCTCACAAACAGGTTCCACTGGTTCATCATTATCAAGAAAGAGACTGAGGCTTCAGGAAGTGAAAAGAAACTTGCCAGGGGCTTTAGCTGCTGAGAGCCACCGGGCTCTAAGCCCAGGTCTGTTTGGCCCAAAGCTCACATACAAGGTGCCTCCAACAAGACAGCAGTGGGAGAATGCTCAGACCCCAAATGGAGCTGGTGTGGTGAGGATAATCCCAGCACCCTGGGAGGCTGAGGCAGGAGGTTTGCAAGCTCAAATCCAGCCTGCAACAGTTTGTCAAATTAGCAAGACCCTGTCTCAAAATTTAAAAAAAAAAAAAAATCAGAGAGGTAGGATGCTAGGGATGTAGCTCAGTGCAAAGGCCCTGAGTTCAATCCCTAGTACTAAAAACGAGAAATCACCCAAATTAGAAAATCTCTCAGAGTGAGAGCTTGAGCTGCCCGACAGGCAGGGGTTGATCCTATGTGACCTCAGCTGGCATCCAAGTTCTGCTGTGTATTTGTGGAAGCAGATGTTTCACTGGACCAGAAAAGGATGGCCCCTCCCCGTATGACAGCAAAAGGAAGCGTCATCCATACTGCAGGCACCAAGGGGGCAGCTTGGGGACAAGTGAGGGGCAAGGGAGGGCCACACCGTCACCCCCTGGTATTGCCCTCTGACTGCTCACCTTCTTCTTGGGGCCACGTGCTGTGCACAGTGGACATTTGCACAGCCACAGGCTGCCACCTGCAGCCTGCATGTGCTCCTGTGTCTCTGTCTCCATGGGATTTCCTAGCATTGCCTCTATACCCAGAGACCTGGGGTACACTGGCCCCCCGATGGACTAGAGCTTTCTCAATGATTTTCACGCCCATAGGAAAATATTTAAACCATTTTTAGATGTCTCAGATTTCTCAAAGGTTCTTACATCACAGTGCTCACAGGAAACAGGTTCCCCACCCTAAACTGATGGAAGGTCACATCCGGGTCTCAGCTCCTGTCTTGTCCCATCAGAGGTGGATGGGGCTGCCTTGCCCTCGAATCCCTGCCCCCTTCTTCCAGGGTGCTGAGGTCACCTGGCCTGGCCCTGGGAGTCTCAGGCAGTGACGCCACCTGTGTCGTTCCCAACCACCCGTTGTGGAGGTCCACGGTGGGGACCCAGCTCTGCAGCCCTCCTGCCCTGTCTCTGGGGAGGGTCGTGGGTTTTTTTCTATTGCCTCACAAAGGCAGGATTTCATTTTTATTTAGTTCTATTAGAAGAAGGATATTTTTTCTCTCTCTTTCTCTCCCTGTCCACTTCTTTTGATCTTGGCCTCAACCCTCCCCCATCCCCAAATCAGCAGGACATTCTGACCTTGGTCATGTATAAGGCCTGTTTCTTCAGAAGCCATCTGTGTAGTCTTGCGGGGCTAGGGAAAAGGACAGTGCCTCCGCCATCTTCCCAGGAGCCTCAGCCTGTCCCTGGGACAGATTGCTACCATGCCGAATCCTTGTTGGGGGGGTCCCCATCTGCTAAGGTCACATGTTCCTGGCCTGCTTCTAGGCTCCTCACCCCCGTGACCTGCCTAGATGACTTCAGCTTCCGTTGTCCTGCCCAGTGCCCCACAGGATAGCAGTGGTCCCCCAGCCAGCACCTGCGGAAGGGCAGAGGTCAGGAGAGGAGGTCGTCTCTGCTCCACTCCCTGATTTATTAGCCTCTGTCCCCATTAGGGGCTGTTGTCCTAGAAAAGTAGCGACTGGGCAGCCTTAGCTGGTAGCATAGCTGGGCCATGGACCTTCCACTGGGTGCAGTGGGGTGCAGGGAGGGAGGGATCACTTTGGTTTTGGACTATAGCACAGGCAGATGAGGTCCATATGTCCGTCTTTGCTAAAAGAATCTATGTGCTAACGCAGGACCTCCTCGTGCCTGGATCTGTGTGGCTTTCTGTCCAGCAGTGTAGTTTGCCTGAGCTTAGAGCCCAAGGGGAAACTGCACTCAGTCAAAGCCCTGGCTTGGCCTCCAATGGGATCTGGGTAACAGTGGCTGTCCTAGGAGACCTGTGAGGACCTGGAAGCACATGTCCAGACTTTCTAGCACAGGGGCACATGCTGCAGGCCACATTTCTTACCCCACAGGGTAGGGTCCCCCCTTTGGAGGAAGCTGCCCCCTTAGAGGTCCCTGCTAGTTCGGTCAAGATGATGTTCCACGGGGCAACAAGTATGCTCCTTGCGGTGCTGGGCTGTGGTGGAGCTGAGTAATTGGGGTCCCTGGGACGCTGGTGTTGAAAAGGAGAGTAGCTACCGCTGTCCAGGATGAAGCAAAGAGAAGGCCTTGGCAAAGGGAGACACGAGCTGTGATGCATCTCTGTGATGGCCATACTCTGCCCTGGGACTTCAAAAGTGGGTCCGGCCTCCAGATTTGCCAAAAGTCCAGCGTGGGGTCTGTGCCACAAAGGGGACCATTGGACAAGGTGGCTGCCTTCAGCCAAGCAGTTCCTGAAGGGAACTGATATCTGAGAGGCATCCGCTCAGCAATCTCAGGGTGTGGGAACACAAGTCCTTCACCCGCGGTGAGGAATCTGAGTGACGCAGCATGGCTCCACTCCAGGTGTCAGGACGTGGCTGACAATCTTGAGACCAGGCTCCACTTCTGCCCTCACCAAGGGACCCACACAGCCCTCAGAGCACCTCAGGTCCCCAGCAGCGGCTGTGGCACTCCTGTCCACACTTCAGAACTTGTAGCTTTAGGGACAGGAGAGTGCTGGGCTCAACAAACACATCTGTTCGCCCTTGATGCCAATTGTTGAAGACTGTCAGGCTCACAGAAGTGATCAGAGAGTGGAATCTCTTTTCACTGCTAAGCCAAAGTAATTTCGCCAAAATCTGGACACCCCAAAGATTCCCCATGCGTGGAGGAAACATATCAGGCTGCCTGTTGTGGTCTCAAGCTGAGGCCCTACTTGCCTTACTGCTTCTGCTACTGTAGGTCTCCTCTTACCTCCTGAAACTGGAGGGTACAGCTGCTTAACAGGCCTTTTTATGGTGATGAAAACATTTTATACCTGGCTGAGGATGTAGCTCATGGACGAGCACCTGTTTAGCATATGGGAGCCACACATATGTACACACACACGCATACACATGTACACAATTACACCTGAGCCATCTAATACAGTAGCCTTTAGCCATACATGACTGTTGAACAATTGGAAGATGGTTAGCAAGACTGAGGGATTAAACTGATCTTTTATTTTAATTAATGTAATGGCCGCAAGTGGCGAGCAGCTACCCTATTAAACATCACAGCTCCAGCCAGAGGCCTTTTTTTCTGTGTCCCAGACCCCAACCCTTGTTCCCACCCCAGGGCCTTTGCACTTTCTGTGGCTAGGATGGCATGCTTGTCCCTTAGATGCTGTCCTGGTAGCTCCCTCTTATTATTTAAGTTTCAGTTTTCTATCACCTCCTTCCTTAACAACCTAAGCTAAAGCATTTTCTCAAATCTGACCCCCCCCCGACAATGTTACTATATTTCAACTTGTCCATAGCTGCTGTTAGTGCCTGAATTTTCCCACTTATGTACATCTGCTTATCGTCTATCACCCATAACCAGGAATAGTAAAGCTGATGATCTAAAAGCTAATATTTCCATGGCACAATGTGCCAGGAACTGGAACAAGTGCTTCATGTATATTCTCTAAACTCCTGCAACAGCTCTGTGAGATAAGTAATGCGTAACCCCCACTTTACACTTGAGGAGGCTGTGGCTCGGGGTGGAGTGGCCCAGGGCCACAAGCTGGGGCTCTGTCTTTTTCCCTCCGTCGGCGTAGCACCCACAACATAGGGCAGTGCCAGACGCACACAGCCAGGGCTCCTCAGGTCATCAGTGACTCCTGGGCTGGCGAAGAGTTTGGCCAGGTGTGGTCATCAAGGCTGTCTAGTCTGGGCTGTGAGTACCAGCCTGCAACCCAGCTGGAAGAGTGGGCGGAGGGCAGGGACGGGCTGGGAGTCCCGTTCACCCTCCTCGGAGACCCTCATGAGCTGGGAGGGCAGAGCAGCGGGCCTGTCTGGGCAGCGAGTGACACTGTTGGCCAAGGTGGACCCTCCACTGGTCACAGCCGCCACCATCACTGCTAAGGCCCAGCTGAGGCTGCTCAGCCTGTTTATTGTGTTTCCCTAGTGCCTCAGGCAGAGAGAGAGCAGAGCTCTGAGACCACCCAGCCTCTTCCTCTGCAGAACGCCCCTGCCCTCCCGCCCACCTGCCCTCCCTCCAGAGCATGCGCCTGGGGCTGCCCAGCTGCAGGGAGAGGAGAGGCGCCGGAGAAGCAGAGGCAGAGATGCTGTGGGGGACTCCTTCCTGGGAACCACTCCTGATAACACAGCCTGGCCCCCAGGGTGCCCCACCCCCTCCAAACAGCATCTTCTCTTAATTAAAAAGTCCATCAGGGGGTCTCCTCAGGAAGGGCCATTCCTGAGGCGGAGAGGCCACCAGCAGGCTTGGCCTCCTCTGGATGCTGCTGTCCCCATTTTCTGCACACTGGCATCCCCCTCCCCACCCCCTCTGCTACATCCAGGGCCTCTAAGCATGAAAGGGCTTTGGACAAGGAACTGAACCGCCAGCCACCAATTCCAATAAGGCATCTTTTTGGCTGCATGACCTGGAGTTTCCAGCCTTCCAGCCTCTGGGGCTGGTTGGTGTAAAGGAATGTGCGAGACTCCTAGGACAGCTGCAGTGTCTGGGGAAGTAAGGGCTCAGAAAACTCCCAAGAGTCTAAGCACGTGAGACCAAAAGCACGTGCAAAGGAGCCCTAACAATACTCCTACAGAAGGTTCATGTTGACCTCCTAGTCCCACTTCCATAGCCTAAGAAAACAATGGAAAGAAAAGTGCTGTTCATCGCACCATAGAACTTAAAAAGCATGGAAGCATCAAGACGTAGTAACCCATCAATATAGGTCAATCACAATATTTTGTGCAGCTATTTTAAAAATGAAGCCAGGCACAATGGTGCATACCTGTAATGCCAGCTGCTCAGGAGGCTGAGGCAGGAAGACAGAAATTTGAGGGCAGCCTAAGGAATTTAGCTAGACTCTGTCGCAAAATAAAATTTACAGAGGGCTGAGGGTATAGCTCAGTGGTTGAGTGGTTTTGTTCAACCTGCACAAAGTGCTGGGTTCAATCTCCAGCACCACAAAAATCAAAACAAAATAAATATAATTATGAGGGCTGCATAAATGTAGAGAAGGGTTTGCCTTGTTACGCTATGTGAAGAGGGCTGTGGGTGCTACTTCCTGCTCTGGGAACATAGAAGTAAGAACGAGAGAAAATGGAAACGTGTGTGAGCAAAGCTGGGGGTTGGGGTGGTGCTTTTTTTTCAGAAAAGGTTCTTTAATGTTCTGAAAGAGCTGTTTTAACAATAAATAAATGTCAGAAAAGCAAACCAATTTGGAAAAAAAGGCAAATCCAAATATAAGATCTAAAGAGTTTTGGCTCTTCTCGGGTCAGACTGACCCAATTGCATGGGTCCTTGGTCATCCCTGCAATCCACCCTACCCCACACATGGCTGAGAAGGCACCCAGCTAGCTATGCATCTGGGTCCACTCCCTACCTTTCTGGTCTTGTGAGTGGCACTACAAACCTAACACCACCCTTCTATTTTTCTTCTCTTTTTTTCAAGCTTAAGCCACTGTCAGTTCAAAAGACGGTGGTTTCTGTCCATCTCTACTTGCTACCAGTCTCTAGTTAGAGCTTCTGCATTCCCACTTAGGCAAGTTTTTGCAATTGTAGTTGTGCTAAAACCCTGGGTCAGGACTGCCCAGGATATTTCTCACAAGGGACTGATTCTGACTGATTGGTTATGGCTGCCAAATGTATAAGAAACAGCACTGCATTTGATTAGTCATGTCTGCATGGAACCTGGATAAAGGACTAGAGTGGTACTTGTGTGTGTCACAGGTATTTGCTATTCTGAGGTAGTCTAGTACCAAAGGCAGACTGATAACCTGGACTTTTATCTCAGCTCTGCTAACACTTTCTGGAGAATCAGGGAATCTCTATAGCTCCTATGTGTAAGGAAGAAGAGGCTCTTGGCTTCCGCAGGGAAGTTGGCTGGTGTAGAGTCATGATGGCCTTTGCAGTCTCATGGGCTCAGGTGAGAATTCTATCTCTATCACTTATTATTAATTTGGCCTTGAACAGTCCATTCAGCCTGTGGACCCTAGGTATTTTCATCTGAATATTTGCAGGTAGATTGAGTTACGCAGATTAGAAATAGTGAATAGAAGGGGTATCATCTCCTGCTGGTACAACTAGGCATGAAACACAGAGTAGCTATCATGTTGGGCACCTGTGAGCTTTGAAGGGTTGGCTGGTGCCAGTCAGGCAGGTGTGGTGACAGTAGGTCCATGACGGGGTGCTGAGTTGCTGTCCCTCAGGCTGTGTTCTTTATGCCTCCCCGACCACAGGTATGTGTGGACTAGCCACCTTGATTTTGGCCTCAAGAACAAATTATACAGCTGCTTGAGATTTGATTAACTGAGAGATAAAGACAAAAATGATGTTTCACTTGATTATATTATAAATGAAATTACAACCAGTTGCCAGCACTTACTTATTACTAATCATGCTATATGTTTTTAATTGTGCACAAGTGAAAGTGAGATTTAAGAAAAACATACCCAGAGAAAATTACATACCTTACTAATTTTTAATTATTCTCTATTACTGCTCCATAAAGCCCTGGTTTACCTCCAGACCTGAGGGATACTCAGTCTTCTAAGTCACCTGGCATCTGGGGCATCGCTTCAGTGCCTCACACACACCAAAGGAGGCATAACCAGGCCATTCTACTCCTGGCAGAAGAGAACTCCCAAACCTAAGCTCAGCTTGTGAACACCCCTAGGACACTGTTCCCACCTACCCATCCATTCCCTTGATTACCCATCTGGGTGCTCTGCAAAGATTTTCTGCGCATGTTCTCTCAGCTGTGGAGTTGTTACAGTTCAGGCCTGGGAGGTCTCTGAAGATTGTGTGCTGTGAATTAGCAGCTTGAGGAACATATGCATCTCCATCCTTGCTTTGTTTGACTTGCAGAGTGGTTCATTGTGGTTGTTGTTGTTTTGTGGTGCTGGGGATCAAACCCTGGGCACTCTGCCACTGAGCTACATCTTCAGCCCTTCTTATCATCATTATCTTTTCAGACAGAGTCTTGCTAAATTGCTTAGACAGGACTTGAACTTGTGATCGTCTGGCCTCAGCCTCCCAAGTTCTGGGGTTATAGGCATGTGCCACCACACCTGGCTCAGAGTGGTTTTAAAATATTGTTAAATTAATATCACCATTTAGAAACCAGAAGACTTTGCATAGAATATCTAAAGCTTTACTTTTCTTGAACATGTTCAAGATCTGGCACTAATAGTTCTGCACCCCCTGCAGCACTGTGTTGCAGTGAGCAGTGGTCAGCGGTCAGCCCATCGTAGGCACACAGGCGGGCCCTCGGCCCAGCTCCCCTGCCTCTGCCACTCCAGTTGCACCACACCTGGTCTACTTCATTCCTTTGTGTTATATGGCTGGCTCCTTATAGGCCCCAGAATGTGCAGCCACCAAACTCCCTCAACTCTCCCTCAAGAGTCAGAAGTACTGACTGAGGGACAAATGGTGGTGCCCCTTATAAATCTTATCACATAACAGAAAAGACAAGGTAGAAAAACATGGATGCTGTCTGCCCACAGAAATGAGAACAATGATGAACTGAATGGTAAATCAAAGTCCACTTCCTGAAAGAGGTGGTGTGAGCCTGTGAAGTACATCCTGTGACCTTTGCTGGAGAACTGTATGTGCCTCAGTGTGGAAAGGCACCAGGACTTGCACAACTGCTGACTTCCTGGGAAGGGTCTGAGACGAGGGGCCAGGGGTGGGGCAGGAAGTCCCTGCTTTGGGAAGCTCTCTCCAGGTCAAGTGGGAGGATCTTACTGCTTCGGGGAGATTTAGTCAAGGGTGACAAGTTCATGTGCAGAGACCCTGACACTCCAGATTCTTATCAAATCAGTTGAGGGGTTGGAGCTAGCAAAGTCCCGTGGGAGAGCCCATCTTTAGTTGATTTCCACCTTGACCAAGCAAGGCATAACTTGACAGAGAACCCTACCCTGGGTCCACTGCTCCCATCTGTACACGACCCCCAGCCCTCAGCCCTGGGCCAGAGGCTGAGCCAGGAAACTGCTCAGCCTGAGAACAATGCCTGCCCTTGGCCTGAGTCTGCAAAACTGGCCTGTAATCTCCACCAGCGAGACCCACCCCAGGATTCCCTCACTCAGGACTTTGGGTTCTGACCCCAGCCTGGAAGTGTCAGGGGCCCAAGGAAGCAAGAAAATGCACAGCGTGTCCCACCAGTCCCACGCTGGTGACACTGATCTGGACTGTTTTTTTCCAGCGGCCGCCCAGCCCCTACATCCTGCCATGCATCCTGAGCCTGCGTGCTTTTTCCTCTCGCTTTCTGGGGTCCCAGCGGGAGAGGGGGTTGGTGGCCTAAGCCCTGGATCAGCCTACCCTGTCCAGCTTGAGACCCCAGGCAGGAGGTATCACCTCTGTGAGCCTCAGTTTCCTCCTGTGTAGAATTAGGATGATGATGGTGTCCATGTTATAAGGCTTACAAAGGCTAAATACGACAATATCCATAAAACTTTAAGAACAGTGCCCTGCCCGGGTCAGAGCCATGGGGTTTCAGGGCAAGAGGTCCTGCTAAGCCCACCAGCTGCTCATAGTCCCGCCACTGCCCATCAACCCCAGAGCCACAGAGGAGGAACTGTGGGAGGTGGATGTGGGAAGAGCTGGAGGTGTGAGGTGTCACTCGCTTCTGAGATTGGACATCATTACATCCCACTTCACAACTACAATAATAGCTATCATTTATTGCATACATACTGTAAGCTAGGAATGGTGCCAAACACTTACTTGTGTTCTTTCATTTGCTTCTTCAGATCCTGGAAGATAGACACTATTATTACCCCCATTTTACAGAAAACTCAGGCTAAGCAACTTGCCCAAGGTCACACAGCTACTATGTAGCAATGTCAAGGTCCTAACCTGTGGCTGGGTGGCTCCAAAGCCCAGGTTCTTGCCCAGGATTCAAGACAGGAGGCCAATTTCATGGCTTCTCAGTAGTGAGACTGCGCGTGGTCATGGCTGGGTGTAGCTCCACCTCAGATGCACCCAGTCTGGATGGGGTCAGCAGTCAGTCCTCCATGGTGGGCTCCAGGAGCCAGATTCAAGAAGTACATGATAGTGATCGGAAATTGGCCTGTGGATGAGGCCATGTGGTCCTCAAATGGACTTGAAAGGATTTGCTGCAGATTTTTCTTCTTAGCCGCCTAAACATCTGCCCTCACCACTAAGTCTTGGTGACTCTTAATTTGCTTTCACAGCTGAAGCAATAAATGCAGAGGTCATCAGGGAAAGCTTTAGGACATAATAGCTGATTCCAGATGCTGGCTCCACCACCTACCAGCTGTGTGACCTTGGACAAATTACTTAACTTCTCTCTGCAGCAAAAATAGGGCAATATGAGCATTGAAGGTGCTGTCAGGTGCCTTGGGGACACATCTGGTTCTAGCTGCATGGTTCGGGGCTGGCATTTGATCTCAGGGGCCTTGGTGTCTTGGTCTACTAGGTATGGGTAATAGTAATGTTCCCTGGAGCACTAGTGGGGAAGTGGAGGGGACAATGCCTGGAGTGCTCAGGAAATGCTAGTGCTTGCCAGAAATGTAATAAGACTTGGCAGCACAATGCCAGCCCCTAGGAGGTTGTTAATAAAATGACTTTAAATTAAAAGGTCCATCCTTCAGGGAAAGACACAGGCCTGGTTGTCCAGACAAGACCAAAGGAGCCCACAGCCTCTGCCAAGTCTCATCAGGCGGCACCCAGTTGGTCTGACCAGGCTGTGCCCCTTCACTGCCTCTGCCTCCCATCCCTAGGCATGGCCTTCAGGGCCCCCCAGCAGAGGAGATGGCTGAACTGCCCCAGTAGGGGCTCGCATAGCACGTTGGATTCATTGTAGGATCCTGTGTCGGGAAGCAGTCCCGGGTCAGAGCGTAGTGTCCCAGGGCAGGCCCTCCTGCTGGGGCCTCTTGGAAGACAGCTAACTGGCTTGGGGCCTGAGGGTGGGGGCTGGCAGCCAGAGGTCTTGCTAAGCCCACCAGCCGCTCACAATCCTGCCACTGCCCATCAACCCCAGGGCCACAGGTGAGGAACTGTGGGAGATGGAAGCCAGCAGAAGACTCAGCTCATGGTGGAATTTTCCAGGGGGTTCTGGACAACTCCCCCCTTTCTGCACCTTGGTCCCTGTTCCTAAAAGGGACTACTGAATCTTGCTCCAGCCCTGCAGGGTGGCTTTGTGGTCCAGCTGGGAAAAGGTCAAATGAGAGCCTTGAGAAGGCAGACGAGCTGGATGTGAAGGGACAGGCCTGGTCCAGCCACATGACACCCAGGCTCCAGAGAGTAGGACCAACACTGGTGGAAGGGAGAGATCACTGTCCCCCCCCACCCGGGGACCAGCAGCAAAGCCAGCTGTGAGCTGGTCGAAAGTTGGCCAGGGCCCCGACCCCAGAGAGGTACATCGGGCTGCAGAGACTCTGAGATTCCTGGCCTCCATCTGGGAGGAGTGGGGGACAAGCAGGTGAGCCTGCTCGGAGGAAAGGTCACCAGAGCCTCCAGCCTGAGGAGTCAGTGTCAGAGGACTAGAGAGGAAGCCACCTAACGACAGAGACGGTGTCTGACTTTCACAGCATCGGGCACAGCAGTCCTCCTATAGCCGATGCTGAGCAGATGTATAAGAGAAAGCAGCAGTCCCCCTTACCCCTGGGGACACGTTCCGAGACCTCGAGTGGATGCGTGTGCTGCAGGTAGTACTGAACCTTGTATATAGTACTGTTCTCCTCGGCTTACACGCATGTGCTAAAGTTTAACTTTTGTATTTTTAAATTTTATTTATTTATTTATTTGTGGTACTGGGGATTAAACCCAGGGTGTTCACACTGAACTACATCCCCCGGCCATATATATCTATCACCTATCTATCTATCTATATATCTATCTATCCATCTATCTATATATCTACCTATCTATCTATCTACATTGAGACAGGATCTTGCTAAGTAGCCCTGGCTAGACTCAAACTTACAATCTTCCTGCCTCAGCTTCCCAGAATGCTGGGGTTATGTCATTACACCCAAGTATAAAGTTTAATTTATAAATTTGAGTATAGTAAGAGATTACCTATAATAACTAGTAATTAAACAGGCCAATTATAACAATATACAGTATTTAAATCCAGCATCACTATTCTTGTTCTCTGGGGCCACTATAAAGTAAAACAAGTAACAAAGTTACTTGTTAAGTAACAAAGGTTACTTAAACACCCATCATGATACCATGCAACATTTGATCCAGTGGCCCTGATGGCTACTAAGTGACTAATGGGGAGGTAGCATATACAATGTGGATATACCAGACAAAGGAATGATTTCAGTCCTGGCAGGATAGAGCAAGACAACATGAGATTTCATCATGCCACTCAAAGTGGCATGAAATTTAAAATCTATGGAGTGTTTATTTCTGGAAGTTTCCATTTAGTATTGGACTATGATGACTGCAGATAACAGATATCTCAGAGGCAAAAACAGAGGTAAGGGACACTACTGTACAAACATTTCTGAAGTGAGCATGAGAGAACAGAGCTCAGAGTACAAAGAGGCAGTTTTCTTTATCCTCCTATGCTGTGCTTAGTTTTGCTTGAAGCCTCTGTCTTCTGCTGAGGAGTGAAAAAAATATTTCTGAAAAACTCAACTTCCTGTTTAATCCTCAGGCTTTTGCACTCCCTATCAGTATACCAGTCCCTTCTCTCTTTCATCCTCCCAGGATTATGGCTGGCTGGGGAGACCTACTGATGTCACAGGGTTGGGAGGCACATGGGGGTGTCCTCTGGCCATCTTGGGTCTGAGTGTCATCCTTCCAGGGCCTGGGCTGGGTCTCCCATACCAAGGCTCCCTTTCCCACAACGTGCAGCCTGCTGCCATTTCCTGGAGCTTTGAGGCTGCTTCTTCCAGTTAAAGGAGACCTGGAGTAGACAGAACTACAGTAGAGGGATGGGGTTTTCTATGCTTCTGTGTCCTTGCTGAGAGCTCTCCCCATCTACCCGCTCTAAATGACCCAACCAAGGCTATCTGCAGCCCTCACCGGGCTGTGTGGAAGACGGGAAGTGGCTAGAATAAAAGCAGGGTTCCTCCAGGAAGGAGTGGAATAGAGTGGCTACCAAGGAGGCTGCCCAAGGCTGGCCAGGCATCTGAGTCTTCCTCCTCCCGCTGACTCAACCCCTACCTACTCCCAGGCTTTCACCAGTCAAGATGAGCAGGAAGTGGGTATCTCTAGACTGAAGGGCAGGCTTTGCTAAAGGAAGGGTGGTCAAGGAGCCCTGAAACCCATTGCCGTGGACACTCCAGCAAAGTGGTCTCTGGCATTGCCCACCAGTGGTTTCAGGTATGGCACTCACAGCAAATAACAGAGGTCAGCCAGGGACTTCTGGGGCTAAAGCAGGAACTACCCTGGAGGGGACCTTGCTGGAAGAACTAGACAGAACTAGAGCTAGAGCCCTCTGGAAGTAAGGCAAGGAGGGAAAGCATGCGGACCTTTCTCTGACTTACCTGGCAGGGCCAGGCTCAGGTTCGGTGGGCAATAGAGACAGCAGTACACAGGCTGGTGTAGGAACCACTATGAATCGTCACCCTCCCCTGCTGATGCCTACCCAGCTGTTGAGATCAGCAGAGATGCTAGCGGGTGGTGTAGGCACGGAAGGAACAGGTCCTTCATTGGCAGCTGCCAATGACCACCTTGGTGAAGCTACTTAGGTTCCCCTTCTCCACTGCTCTGTGAGGCTGAGGCTGCCCCTCTGATTTCCACTATAGCACCTCCTTCTGACTTTGGGGTCATAGTCCTGACCTGTGTCTGTGCTGTAACAGTCCAAGGCCTGGATCTGAGCATCAGCTCAGATGACAGAGAGCTCCATGACCTTGCACTCTCTGGGCCTCAGCCTTTTTATCTCAGAATGGGAACAGTAATCACAGTAGCTGCTCCACTGAGTTCTTGGGCAGTCTGAATGGAGTAGGCGCTTAAAGTTCCTTGCACGGTGTCAGGCTCAGAGCAAAGACACAAAACGTAAGTTATGATGTGTCCTAACAAATTCTGGAGTGGAGGCAAAACAGGCAAAACTGTAAAAGAATGGGATCCCAAATGTTGACCAATCATAGCTCAGGTAAGGGCCGGGCCTCAACAGAGGGGTGAAGGCAGGGCAGGAGCTGTAGAACCTGTAGTCTGCCCTTGGTCCAACATGAGGTTTCTCACTCTCAGTACTGTGACATCCCGTGCCAGACAAGTCTCTGTCATTGGGGCGTCTGTGCATTCTCTACTTAGCAGCACCCCTGGCGTGTACCTACCAGAGACCTATAGCAGCCTCCCAATTGTGACTATCAAAAACGTCTCTAGACACTGTCCGTAGTCCCTTAGATGAGAACCCTTGTTCCATGAGCAGAAGAACGTCTGCCCTGCGGAGATGGGTGGCTCAGACACATGACAGCCAAGTGGCAGGCGGTCAGCTGCGAGCATCCTGGCAGCAGCCTCCTGAGGCATGTGGGTCAGGGCTTGGGCCTCAGCTTCTGGGAGCTCAGCAGTCAAGCAGGACCAGATTGCAGCTCACGGGACATTAAGCCTGGGAGCATGCTGTGACTTATTCCCCCTGCCTAGGACCAGGACTGGATCCCGGGACTGGGTAGGATCAGGCAGGCAACACCTTCTCCTTTGAGGATCTTCATGACCTCAGCCTGGAAAGCACAGGCTTCAGAGGAAGAGGCCGGGTTCCAATGTAGGCTCTGCCCTATGGAAATTTTTAAAAATTTCTCAGAGTGGGTATTAAACCAGCATAGTGGCGTATGCCTGCAGTCCCAGCGCTCTGGTAGACTGAGACAGGAAGACCATAAGTTTGAGCCCAGTCTGGGAAACTTAGTGACTTAGCAAGATCCTGTCTCAAAATAAAAAAAATTTAAAAGGCTGGGGATATGGCTCAGTGTAAAGGTCCGGGATCCAATCCCTAGTGCAGCAAAAATAAAATAGCATAAATTAAAAAAAAAAAAAAAACTAATATTGCCTTTGGCAAGTTGCTTAACCTCTAAGGCTCAGACTCCCCATCCATGAAATGGGACCAACTTTGCAAGATGTAGTAAAGGTTAATGTAATGTTAAAGTTACCTTACTTAGCTCTATACTTGCCACATAATAAGCAGTCAGTAAATGTTGAATGAATGAATGAGTGAGTGCTCTTACAACAAATCTTTCTCCCCAGATCCTCATGTTTAGTTCAGAACTCTTTTCTAGAAATTCTCCACCTTTCTTACTGGGGCTTAGTATTGTACCTGGTAGATAATGGGTGCTCCCCAAACTAAGCTTTCTTTCCTCAAAGGGCAATGACTATGCATCATGCATCTTTCTATAGCTCATAGCCCAGCACAGCAATAGATACATAGTAGGCATTCCTTAAATGCTGTTGAATGAATGAATGAACACACAAAAAGGGCACTGACAAAAAGCCAGAATGCTGGCTGTCCCAGGATTCTTCATAGAGTCCTTTCCTGTGTGGCCATTTAGAAGGAATGTGGCCGCCTTACTCAGAGAAGGTGGGTCACATGGGGGGGCAGGAAGCTGGTGGGTGACAGATATGATCAAGAAGGTCCCCACGCTGGGTAGCTGCTGTACACCCTTCCCTGGCCCCCAGCCCTCCCTGGTGGGCAAAGGTTGCTCCTGAGGCCACAGCAGCCTCAGATCAGAGGCTTGAGGACAGACTGAGGCACAGCGGCTGGAGATGACAGGTATCCAAACAGGTCTAGGGGGACGAGGTCTGAAGGCAGTTTCGGGGTGGGCTGAGTTGCTGTTTGAGTGACAGGCATAGAGAGATGCACTGCAGCAATGGGTCCGGAGTTCTGCCGGTTACTAACTGCTTGGCCCTGGCAGAGTCACTCAAGCTTTCCCTACCTCACTTTCTTCATCCACATAGTGGGGACATTAGAACCAACTTCAGCAGAGGGTATAGCTCAGTGGCACAGGTGCCTTCCTGGCAAGCGCAAGGTCCTGAGTTCGATTCTCAGTTCCAAAAAAAAAAAAAAAAGAAAGAACCAACTTCATCAAGGAAAACCCTTAGAGTTATGCTTGGTACCTAGCAAGAACTTAGTGGAACATGCAGTGACAATGGCAGTGATGCAAAACCCACCAAAGTCTTCCGGAGAATGCACATCCTTCAGCTGTCCTGTGTCTGCTGCCTGTGTCTGGTTCCTGTGCAGCTGAGACTGCTAACCAAAGGGAGAACCCGTTGTCAGGGATCTGGCCTGTGGCACGGGGTCTTCCCCAGAGCATCTGCCCTCTAGGTAGCTGAACTGTCTCAATCGCCACAGGCTGAACTTTGTCACCAGCCTCCTTCTCGTCATGAGCCAGGAGGCTTGGTTTTCCAGCTGGGCTGGCCCCGCTGACAGACTGGCCTTGAGGGAAGGTTCCAGGTTCCAGGTGACATCCCCCTGCCCCTCAGCCTAATCGGCCCCAGATGCTCCCCTCCCCATCCCGGGCTTGTTCGGGAACTCTGAGTGCAGCTCCGCCCACCAACCTGGGGCTTCCCGGCCTGCACCACAACTCTTGGCCTTCTTTTGTTTTTAATTCCAAACACTTTGTTCCCCTTTCACATGACAGCTTGCGAGAGGCCAGCATCAGATAAGCTGTTTCCTAAAGGATGGCCACAAGCTCAGGGACGAGGGCAGATGGAGAAGGAGAGGAGGAAGCCAGCTTTGAGAATGTGAGGAGCGAGAGGAACATAAAAAAGTCTTATTGGTCGAGCTCAGGAGTGGCTCCGGGGGCAATGTGGCCAGGTCACCAGGGGCTGGACCGATGCACAGGCCCAGCTGGGAACCTCGGGCTTCCTGGGATTCTGCGGCTCCCGTCCTGCAGAAATGTCTCTGGTTCCCCACTTTCCCGCTACTCTTTCCCTGCCACCCCCTGTGCCCCACTCCCCTTGCGCCTCCCTGGAATGCTTGAATTTGTCTTTCATGGCCCTTGCCAGTAATGAGATAGGGCTGCCTCGAGGGACAGTGAGCACAGGAGGGAGAGAGGCGCGCAGGGAGGGCTGGGCGCAAGGCCGAGTGGTGGGCGTCAGAAAGCAGCAGGGGCGGCAGACCCAAGAGGGCAAGACGCCTGAGTCACCGCTTAACAGAAACCAGGGCAGGCGGCAGACATCAGATGGGGGCCTGAGGAGAAGCCGCCCCCGCCCTGCTCCTTCCTGCTTGTTTTCCATTGCGTGTCCTGGGAAGCTTGCTGGACAGCAATCAGGCCGACGATGCCGGTCTCCTGGGCTTGTGATTTGGACCTTTCTGCTGTGCTCTGGTGTCCTCTGCCATACTGTGTGGAACACAAGTGTGGGCAAGTCCCCAGGAGCCCATTTTGTGCGGTGTGAAGCGGAGCCTGGGGACCACAATCAGCACCCCCACTGGACCCAGACCTAGGGGGTTTCTCCTCCAATAATGGAAATAGAGATTGAGAAAAGCGGGGAGAGATTAGATTGGTGAAAGCGAGCCAGCAAAACACCAACTTTGAAGCCCAGATGGAAACCCCTCCTCCCGGGGGCTTTTGGATGCTGCTTTTATGGTGGCCTCCCCACCGCCCCCTGCTGGCAGCAGTGACACTGACAGGACATTTTCTTTCTCTTGCAGGACCTCCTGTAAGTACTCCCCCTGGAGCGGCCGTGTGTGTCTGAAAGGCCTGTGTCATCTGCCGGTAACGGGGTGCTGGGAGGACTGTTGTGTAGACGGCTTCTTTGTCTACATAGGGAAGGAGACTACTGTTTTGTCTACCTGCACCTCTGCAGGGCAAGGCAGGGCTTGTCCCCAGGGGAAGCAGGCCCTAGTTTCATTCTGCAAGGCTGGCTTGCCCCTGGTCAGACCAGCTCCTCTGTCCCCCAAAGAAGCACGTGGAGTTGAGAAAGCAGCAAGTACTAGAGAGGGGAAAGATTCTTAGGGAAGGTTCTTTCCCACTCCATCCTGCTCCTGAAAACATTCCTCCCCATTCAGGAAGCAGGTCAGGGAGTGGCCCCCATCCCCGTACGGACAGCTCAGGGGTCCCTGATGTCCACGCCCCTGAGTGGGCAGCTCCATCCTGGCCAAGTCACTTAGGGAAGGTGGAGCTGGCTGGCAGTGCCAGTTGTGTGCAGGAGCAGTGTCAGCTGGTTAGGCTGGAGATGACACATAAATTAGGCAGCACGTCACCCTCCTTCCTGGGCCTCACTCCCAGAGTGGGCGGAGAGCCGAGGCATTTCCAAAGAACCTGAGACAAGCCCAAGGAGACACCTCCCTCCCAAGGTAATGGATCCAGAGAGCAGGGCACATGTGCTCCGAGGGACAGCATTTGATACCCCAACAAAAGACCCAGAAGGCACTGGGGGAGCCCTCGATCAGATCGTTCTCAAGGTTACTGAAATCCACCCCATCATCCTCCCTCTCTCTGAGAAGTCATTTCCATCTGTGAGAGCTGCCTGCCTGATTTCTAATGAGACCATTATTTGTATTCCATCGGTGCCCCAAAACACCCTCAGACCCACTCAGGACCCTGCCAAGGCCCTGTCTGCTAGGTCACAGCAAGAGAGGAAAAGCCTGTTGCTCCCTGAAGAGGAGGCGACGTTTGTCATGACACTTCAGGGTTGTCAGACAGCAATTTCTGTCATGCATCTTCTGTAATAAACTGCCACCGGGAACCCACAGGTGACTGCTGGAACTAGGCCGTGTGTCCATCTGCTCCACACACCCCACCCATGGGGCCAGCCTGTCAGTACCAGCTCGGAGCCCCTGCCTAACCTGAGGGGCCTCTCTCGACAGGAGCTCAGCATCCTGAGAGCGTGTGCACCCTGACCCAGAAGCTGTTCCCAGGGCTCGGTAGTACAGGAGCAAACGAAGAGTCATTGTTCCCGGTCTCTGTCCACCTGGCCACCAACTGAGCCCTGGAGCAAGGGGCAAGGGCCCAGGCAGCTTTCCCCACGTTCAAGCCTGATACAGAAGAGGAGCCTCGAATCTCTGCCGAGCACTGGCAGGAGGAGACTGCAAGGCAGGAAGAAGGAACAAGAAGCTGGCCCAGGTGGAATCACCACCACAGCCCTGTTCTCGCCACTCCCTGTGAAAGATGCGTGCCAGTGGTCCAAGGTGGGGGCCTGAATGCTGTCCTCAGGAGGACTCTGTCTTCCTGCCTGATGACCCATGTTCCTGTGAGCACAAGGTTGGCACACACCACGGGAGATGAGTTGATGTCGCCATGGGGACCACTGAAAAGGCTGCAGATCTGGGGCCACCACCACCCCATCCCTCATGTGCTGGGCAGGCATTGCTAATCAACTGGGAGGGTTTTTAACATAACCTCTTGGTCAGTTACTTCCAGTCCATTGGAACTGGGGCTCCAGCTGACATCTGTTGGCATCCCTGGGTCAGATTTGTAGGGACTTTCTTAATACTGGAGCTGTAACCCTGAAGTAGATGACCAAGGGAGGTAGGAGCATCTCCTTCTCTGAAAGAAAATCAGGAAATATTTCACATCAGCTGCCAGGGTGGCTGTCTGTGATTCTTGCTGAGCTGCAAGCTGACACCGTGTGTAGGACGCTGGCAGATTTCCATGAGGATGAGTGCCAAAGTCCTAGCACTGTCAATTCTAGTTGTGTGACTCAGCAATTATTTATCTCTGTGCCTCAGTTTCCTCATCTGTGAAATGAGAATAACAATAGTGTTGTAGTCAGGGTTTACAAGGAAAATAATTTAATACAAAACACACAATTTATAGGATTATTTTACAGTAGTCACTCGAAGAGTCAAGTACAAAGAAGTGCAGGAAATCTGTCCACACACTAAAGACGCAAAGAATCCAGCCGAGGGCCTGGATCCCACAGCAGTCTCCTGCATGAGTCCAGCCAAAGACCCAGAGTCCATAACAGTGCCCCAAAGAAGTCCAGCTGGAGGCCTAGAGCCTTCCACAATGTCTCATGCAAGTCTGTTTCACGGATCCGCGCTGGGAAGGTCCAAAGGTCAGTAGTGGAAGCTAAAACGTCTGTGCCAGCAGGATGAAGGATCTGTGCCAGCAGGCTGAGGGATCTGCACTGGAGCCAAGAAGTGACACTCAAAGAAAGAACCAGAGCTCCCCTGAAAAGTACCACAGCCATCCTCAGCAACAACGAGGTCTTGAGCTCCTCTGATGATGAGAACAGGAAAGCCACAGTGACAAACTTCTCCAGGACATTGAACAGTGCACCATCTTCCCCTCCGGAGCCGGGAAGCAATATTCAAAGTGAGGACCAGAACTCCCCTAAAGTGAACCATAGCCATTCGCAGTGATAACAAAGTCCTGAGCTCCTCCAACGATGAGAACAGCTGAGTTTGTATCAGGAAAGCCAGCACGACAAGCTCCTCAGGAGGGCCAACAGCTCCCTACAGCACCTCTTCCTCTCCAGTTCTCCTTTTTATACTGTTGGCAACAGTCCTCAGGCGGGCACTCCACACCCAGCACCACGCTGATTCTGTTCAGCCGGGTGTTACAGGTTGACCACCAGTTTTCAATCCCTCACAAATAGTATATCTCCTTCTTCAGGGTATTGTGAGGAATGTGTGTATATAAACATATTACACATTTATATTTTTTCTGCTTAGAATATATATACTTAACCTTCCCCAGAGGTTTTTGTAAGTGTCTAATTTTAAGAAGGAAATTATAATTCTGTGGATTTTTTATATTTCATTTTTTCTACCCTGTTCATTCCAAGGAGGGGGATGATTTACAAACCAGAGAAGGAAATGTGGGGCGAGGGGCAGACGTAGAACAGAGGCAAGAAACTTGGCTGTGAGCTCCCTGCTCAGCAGAGCAAAGAAGAGAACAGAGTTTTTGTGAGCCTCAAGCTACCTTGGGGTAGAAGTACACCCGGTTTTTCCTGGGCCTGAGCCCTGAGATAGTTCACGCCATGTGTCCTCATAAGGCTGGCACAACCGGGGTGGTGTGGTTTGTAAGTACATAGGAGCAGTAAGTGAAATGCCCCCTGTTCCTATCCCAGGCAGACCCACTGTGGGAGATTGTAATCTTGCACTGACCCCATCCACCCTTGAGAGTGTGTGGGAGGAGGGCAACACCCGCTTCTCACTCCCTCTGGGTAAGGTTGGGGTTAGGCAGGTAGGAAGTGAAAGAGGGTAGGGCCTTGGATCTGCAGGTCTGGTGTCCTTTTGGGGACTGGGACAGTATGGAGTTGAGCTGTCAGTTCATTCAGTCCCAGGGAGGTGTCCAGGAGGACAAGGAGCTGAGCACCTCTCAGGCACTTGAGCTCACATCTTAGTGCTATGGGGGAAAATCATGCAGAAGGCTGAGAATGAGTCCTGAACCCTGTGAGGGCCATTGTTCAACAGTCCCCCAAAGACTCCCAGCCGGCCGGAGCCCCTGCACCACCACTGAGCAACTGTCCTCAGGAAAAGGGCAAAGCTGGGGGTACTTACTCCTGGTGCTGCCTGAGTTGGTCTCAGCATCCTTCAGGGATGGACTTGTCTCCCAGGGACACTTGAGACCCACTCCTAGTTCTGTCCTTGGTCTACAGGAAGAGCTGATGGCTGGACGGAAAGATGCTGCCTTAGGAGAGCTAGGGGGGCCAGTTCCACGCACCTCCCCGATGTGTCCTCTTTCCTCCTACAACAGTGACAACCAGCGTCCTCCTAGGCTGTCTATGGTTCGGCCCCTGACCTCAATGCTTTATACACTATCTCGTTTAATGCTAAAGGATGAGTAAGGATTGTTTTTGTGCTTTTAAGATGATGAAACAGAGGCACAGGGAAACTGAGCCCAAGTAGCAAGTGGCAGAGCCAAGACTTAAGCTCACATGGGCTGACTCCAGAGCCTGAGCTCCTAACCTAGAAAGTATGGTCCCTCTGATGGGGCACCCTCCCCTGTCCCAGATCCTTCCCTGCCAGGGCAGGCATTCAGCTCCCAGAGATCTCCCCAGGGCTTCTTCCCTCTTTGGCAGGTGCCCTTGATGCCCCAGGAGGCAGTTTTAGGGCAGTTTCTCAACCTCCTTCTCATGTTACATCCACCCAGAAGTCAGGATCCAGGGCCAAAAAGACACATCTTCAGGATTTACTTGGTTCTTGAGCTTCCTCCTGTGCATATTGCTACAATGATAATTATTCTAATTTATTACAAGTATCTTTTGTTAAATGCTTTCCTCTTTTCAATGGGATTTCAGACCCATTTTCTGGAGTCTTTAGTTTATGCCCAGAATTGTGCCATGGTCATGAATAAAGGGCAGGAGGCAGAGCTGTGGTCAAAGGAAGCAGGCTCCTGGAGTTTCAGGGGCTTCTATGTACACCAAGAGCCAGTACCAACCTCCTGCCCTCTCTCCAGCCCACCACTGACCCATCGTGGAGTGGGTGGTTTGACTCTGGTCAGAGAACGTCAAAGGAAGTCCCACTGCCTCCTTCATGATGTAGGAAAGCCCCCACCCTGCCCCATTTACCACGGTCACAGCCATGGGCTCAGATTTGGCAGGTCCAGCAGGAACGTCCCAGCAGATGACAGGCTCTGCCCAGGTTTTTCCTGTGTGGTGAGACGGGGGAAGTTCTGGAAGTCCTTATGCGGTGAATGGTGCTGCCATGTGCCATCCAGCAGAAAGGTAGACTTGTAAAAACTCTGTAGTATGTCGGTGTTCACCAGATCTGTCACTGGGCAACCTCTGCCTCTTTCCCAAAGTCAAAATGACCACAAAAGGTACATGTTTTAAATCAACTCAGAACACTGAGGCAACCACCACAGTACAACTAAAGACACTAAGGAGGACTTGCAGAACTGCTTCGGAAAGTGACCAGAACAATGGGAAGTGTTCCAAGTGAGGGGGAGGGTTCTGAGAAGGATTAGTGGCAAGATGTTTTTTACTGTGATAATCCTTTTTAACATTCACCTTCTCCCAGCAGCCCACAGAGCACAGTGATTTACCCAAGGGTACACAGCTGGCTGAGGTGGTACTGAACGGTTGGCTGCTCATAGCATGACTGTGTAAACTTCACTCTTCCCTCCTTTATCCAGGGCCCCACTGGAAGACCTGGGCTCCCTGTAAGTAACTGTTTCATTTCTTCTTCCTTCCATTTCTCTTTTACCTTTCTTTCCTTGAGGCGGGTGCTGGGGATGGAGCCCAGGGCCTTGCACATGCCAGGCAAGTGCTCTACCACTGAGCTACCCCCAGCCTCTCATGTGCCTTTTCAGTCTGGGGTGAGTGGCTGATTCTCCCGTAAGTGTCTCTGGGTGAGGGGCCTCTCTGAGTCTGTGGCCTATAGCTGAGAGTGGTACTTCCCCCAACTCCCTACCTAGTTCTAGATGCCCCTCCTGGTTGCCAGGCAGCGATCATAGCAGAAGACCCTCCCAACACTAGACCTGACATCTAGACCAATGGTCCTATAATGAAAGGGCTGGGAGTAGGGTGTGGCAAAACTCACTGAGATCTCCCTGTTTACCAGCTAATACTCCAACCCCTGCTCCACTTTCTCCTGTGCCCTCTGGTAAAAACATAGACTCAAAAACTTTGATTTTCCCCAGTTACTATTTCTGAATTCTAGAGAGGCTATGCCAAGTAGAAATAACACCAATAGCTATCTCTTACTAAGACTTTAATAGGTGCCACACATATGCTAATCTTTCTTCATATGTGATTTGGTCAACAACTCATTGAAATGGGTACTATTATACCCATTGTCCAGATGAGGAAATTGAGACTCAGAAAGGTAGAAACTGTTCTCCAGTTCTTGGAGCTCCCTTATGTGAGGTCCATTCCATACTGCTCCCTTCTGCAGCCCACACTTGACAATTGAGAATGATCTTTAAAGTCGCCTAGGAAATTGTGGAATCCAGCCTAGATAAATGACTGGATATTAACACCGCAGGCCCTGGGATGGAGGTGACTGAGGCAAGATGCCATAGCCAGTCAGAGCTCCAAGGTGGGGCATGGAGGGGACCAGGGTGGCACCTGTGTACTCTGTGTGTCTTTGCTCAAGACCAAGACACTGGATTCCAGACCCTTCTTCACTTCTTTCCTTTAGACATGAGTTACATTGCAGCCCTTAGGGCTAAGTCGGGAGCTTCTAGAACTCACGCCAGGTGGTGACTTTCTTAATGAAATGCATGTGGGAGAATGTTCAGCCTCCACAGTGGAAACCCTCCCAGTAAGCATGAGTCTAGGAGGACAGAGGGGCAAATCAGTCCCATGAAACTCAAGGAGGGGAGAAGTCAGATGACTGCAGGGAACGTGGGCAGACTTTTGTTTTTTTTTTCTTATGGTATCCACCTTTAAAAAGCATTTAGGGGGCAATTCACAGAGCAGTGGCTGCTGCAGTTTCCAGGCGTTGGCCATTCCGTGCCTGTCCCTAACCCGAGCATTTTATGGCCAAGACTGCAAAGAACATTAATTTAAAAAAAAAAAGAAATGAAAAAGAATCCAAAACACACATCCTGAAATATCATTCAAAAGCCCGAGAGCAAGTGGATCATGGAGATGTCACAGCTGACTCCCAGCATTGGCCTGGTGTTCCCAGCAGGAAGAGCAGATTTCAGATCCATGGGTCATGGTCCTGTGGATTCTTTCTCGTAGAGGACCTGGGAGGATTTGCAGGCGCCGGCCCTTTGTTGTAAAATAAGAGATGTGAAGCATGAACGTGCTTAGATGTGTACTTGTCCGTGGCTGTGGCCATTCTAAGCTTAGCACTAGAATATGTGATTTACTCAAAACTCTCAAGTGCCAAGCACTGGGCTGAAAACGGCCCTCTTATCACGTTCAAGGAAGCTCAAGGACATTAAGGAAACAGTGCTTATAGCCTGCACTACCGCCTTGATACTTTTGAGCAACAGCGGAATGTTTTACTCAGACAGTGTGTGTGTGTGTGTGTGTGTGTGTGTGTGTGTGTGTGTGTGTGTGACAGAAGTCTAATTTCAGAGCTGACCACATTCTCTGATGTGTCCCATATACATTTGGGGATGCCACTTGTCCCATGAGGCCTTCTGCCTCAGTGAGGTCAGCAGAAAGAGTCACCCCAGAAATGCCTATGCATGTCAGGGAAATTAAAGAATGAACTCCTCTCCTGCCCAGCAGGCCAGACAAACATGACCTTACTTCCCGCACGCCAGTGCTTTCCGTCCTTTCAGGCCCCACCCCAAATTTTATGATGTCTGCATGCATATGATTGCAAAAAAATATTTTCTACCAAAAAGAAGAGAAACAAAACTTAATAAGCAGATTTCCAGAGTGAGAAGATGTAACCCCTGGCAACAAAACAAAGCAGCTCTCTCAGCATCTGAAACTCATGATGCAGCTCAATCCATATGGCCCGAGGTCCTTCCTGCTCTTACTGGAGGTGGCCAAGAGGTGGGAGGGCAGGAGAAGGACTCGGTCGCAGCTTCTGCAGACAGAGGGGCCCAGAGGAGCAGGGGAGCATGGGCACCGCTCTCCAGCTCAGGCAGACAGCCCTAAGAAAGTGATTCACCCACCAGTCACCTTGATCGGTGCCTTGAACTTGAGGGTGATGAAAGTGAGGTGCATTCTGATCATTGTTAGAGTGGGTTGCTGTTTAGCCTAAACAGCAGCAGAGGTCTTAGAGAGGAAGGGCTTGGAAACTGAGGACCAGGCTGGAGATTAGACTTTGACTTCAGTGTTCATTCTACGATGCAGGCCTGAGCGCAGGTAGCCACTTACTGAATAGTCTGGGGGAGCCGCCTGGGGAGTTCATCCATAGCAGCTCGGGCATCGTGCAGGATGTCCCAGCTGCCCATGCAAAGTGAGTGGGCTGTGTGCTCGACACAGCTCCACACAGCTAACCCAGGGCACACACTGGCTGATTCCAGCCACATCTGATTATTTCTGCCTCCTTCATCAGGGGGACAAAGGTGCCATTGGGATGCCTGGACGTGTGGTGAGTTGGCATTTGTACCTGCTCGGGTGGCCACTGCTTGCTTCTACGTGCTGGCCTGTCCTCCAAAACTTGGCAAACTGCTGCCCATCCCAACCCCAAGCAGCTTCAGGGACAGGGAAAGAGAAGAGAAGAAATTTTATCCCAGTATTCAGATCTCATGATAAGGCTTCGTAGTAGTTCTCCCTTATGGTTTAACTGTGTCTAACTGTAGTCCAAAAATATTTACTATACAAGGAGGTATGCTGAAAAAGAGACCACGTTCATACAATTTTAAAAATATATATATTTTTATGATTGTTCTGTTGTATTATTATAGTTGTTAATCTCTTAGCCTAATTTACGCTTTATCACAGATATATATGTATAGGAGAAAAAACAGTAAATATAGGGTTATGTACAACCCATGGTTTCCAGCGTCCCCAGGGGGGGTCTTAGGATGAGTTTCTGCACAGGAATGAAGACAAGTGTGCTCTGCAGACAGCTGTCACAGCACCCAGGAAGTGCCAGGGAACTGGAAAAACAAAACTCTTTGCCTCCTGGATGATGTTGGGGTGAAGTCTTCACCTCCTTATCCGGAGGACTCCACTGACCTCCCCAGAGCAGGCAGTTCACCCCCAGATTTACCGCCCCTCCTGCAGCTATCCCCGGGGGGCCGGCATTTCTGGAGTGTCTTCTGCAGTAGGAGATTCACTCAGAGATGGTGAAGACAGGGCTTGGCTCTAGACGGTGCCTCCAGATCCTCACCAGCAGGCTCAGCGTGAAAACATTTAATGATTCTTGATGAAAAGTGAAGATGGAGAAAGGATGAGGATGCTAGTTAGGGCAAGTGAGTCACAGGAATGGAAAGGCTGGCACAGGCCCTGGTCCTGGCACCCGGGTTTTTCCTACCAGCCTCAGAGTGATGGGCTCCAGATGACCAGAAGGGTGACAGCCTGGTGTGGTAACAGCCAGGCGCCATTTCACTACCAGGCAACCTGGTGGAGGACATGGCTAGGACTGCTTCCCCCCTCCTGCCAGCATCAGCCTCGACCTCCAGGCTCCTCCAGCCCCACCTCATGTAATTCCTGGCTGGCTTGGTCTTGGCATGGCTGTGGCATCTTGTGTGACTTTGCACGCCTGGGCTGAGCATGGAGACCAGGCATCCAAACCGTAACTAACCCTTCCAAGTGCTAACATTATGCTGGGCATTCTGCTAGGGGCCTCACGCATAGTGGATTGTTGAACTGCACAAGGGAAGCACAATTTACACCCCCATTTTTCCGATTAAAAAATCCCCCAGAGTTTCAGTAGTTAGATCTCTTGCTCAAGGTCACACAGCCAGCAAGGGGTTGAGCAGGAATTTAGCCCAAACAGCCAGACTCCAGATGTATGCTGTTGACCCTAGCAGTGCACCCACAATATCACAGCTGTCAAGGGGGTCTGACTCAGGTGGAAGCCCCAAAGCTGGAACATTCCAGAGGTAGGGACAAGTGCCCGTTGTCATAAAACTGTGAGCTCCCCAGAGCCCACCCCAGGCTTGTCTGTCAATGCCTGGGGGCTGGCAGCCCTCAGCCTCCTCACCTGAAGCTCTCCCACCAATTCCAGACCAGGACACTGGGGACCTCGGCCTGCCCCATCACTCTGCTTCAGCTTCACTCGAGAGCCCCCTGCCCCCCGGAGCAACACCGGGCTTCAAAGAAGGATGCAACACGCGGAGTGGCCCCTCCTCCTCCTTCCTGCCCTCCTCCTTGGGCCCTGTGGATATCTTCCCCCAGGAAGTGTCCACCCAGCTTCTTGTGACCCCTAGCAGTAGGGAGAGGTAGGGGAGCCACAGGAGGTCTCCCACTTCCCAGGTCAGGGCTTCTTTGAAGCCTCTTTGGGGCTTCATGCTGCTGGTGCTACTTTAAATGTGACAAGGGCCCATTTGGCTGCCCACTGGGGGTCCTGGCTTGGGTCATCCGATAAGGACTGGGCACCTATGGGTGTGAAATTCCTGGGTTATTTTCATACTTTGGCAGAGGTGGCGCCACTGGGAGCAGGGTGGAGGGAGCTGTCCATCATCCGCTGGTCACTATGGTTACATCCTTACATGGGGTCCTTGGTGACTCCCCAGATTCCTCTGCATCCTGACCCCTCCCCCACCCTTGTAGATGTGTGTGTGTCCCCTTCTGTCCACCCGTGTCCCTCTGCCCTTCCTCCTTCTGGCCTGGCCATCCCTAACAGCTCCAGGCTTGTTGAGCTTGGCAAAGCTTTCTACTTGGTACCCAGCTGGGCCTTTAAAGTTCCTAGAGTCCACTGTCACAGCACGGTCCTTGGGGCCCTCTCCCAGCCCTACCCCACCTCCCCCGGACTGTCCAGCTGGGCCGTGGCTTCTCAGAAAGGTTTTCTGGCCTTTTTTCAGTCTTGTTCTCTCTACATCTTTCTCTATGCTTGTGTCTGTCTGTCTGTCTGTCTGTCTGACACACACATACAAAACCTCCTGCCTCCCAGCCTGTTTCCCTCTCACTGATCTGGAGCAGCCAGCTGGGGCGGGCCAGGGCGAAGCAGGCGCTTCCACACGCGGTGCGGGTTGGACATGGGACCTGCTGTGTGTCAGCATCTGTGTTTGGTTGTGCTTCTTATTTCATGGTCATTTCTTCTGCTTGGTTGCTGTGCCATTAACACGGATTCCTGTGTTGGTGCCTCTCTCTCATCCTCCTCCGTTTCTCTCCCTCCCTCCCTCTCTTCCCTGCGCCCTGCGGTGCCTGTGGCTGCCCCAGGGAGTGAAGGGTCCACCCGGCGAGAAGGTGAGTCCCCACTTCCCCACCTCTTTCACCCAGCCCCTCTTTGGCAGGCAGGCTGCGTTGGGGGACAAGTCCCCTAAAAGCCCCCCTCTCTGCCCTCCCTGCCACCCAGGCCCAGCAGCGCATGTGGCTGCTCTGCCCTCAAAGCCTCTGTCAGCCCAGACTAACAGCTTCCACACCACGGAGCAGGATGTTGGGATTCCTGGCTGTGGGCCCCACTGTCCTGGCTGAGCGGGTCTCCCTGCCCTGCCTGGACTGCATGGGCCTTGTGCTCCAGTGCCTGGCCTGGGCGGGAGAGCCCAGGAGGCCACCCTGAAGTTCAGAGCACAACACCCCTAACCCACTCATTTAACAGAGGGGGAAACTGAGGCCCAGAGGCCGGGGGCTTGCCCAAGGTCCCACAGCAGTAGTGATGGGCAGGGGCTGGAAGCCAGATCTCCGTGCCTTGCTCAGTACTTCCTTGCCTGCACGCAGCAGTCTGTCTGCACAAGTGTCTCCTATCTCCAAGAGGGCCACAGTGGCAGCAATAATAGCCACCTATCAAACATGAATTCTGCCAGGCTCAGTTTTAAGTATTTTTGTCTCAGTCTTGTTACTTCAGTTGATACTGATACACCCCTTCCGGAGAAGCATTAATATTGCCAAGTACATGACACATAGAGAAGGCTAAGTCCCATCCCCAGGTGACACAGCTAGAAAGTGTCAGAGCCAGAGAAGAGCCCGATCTGCTGACTCCAAGGCTGAGGCCCCTGACCACCATGTTACGCTGTCCTCCACATGGAAGAAGACTCTCTCGGTCCTACCCTGGCAGTGAGCGACACTGCCCAGGAGAAAGGTGCATGACCCTTCCATGGGCCGGCCATTATTCTGAGCAATTTGCAACATTATCTTGTGATCAGAATAGAACCATTATCACATTCACCAGGTGGGATGGTCACTACCATCCCTACTAGAAAAGGAAACAGGAACAGGGAGGTTAAGTAACTTGCAGAGGGTCACACAGCTGGTAGGGAGCAGAGCTGGCATTCCAGCTTTTACCACTATGTTACACTGCCTTGTGTAAAAATTATATTGTCATTGCAATGGCATGTACAGTTTCTAATTTGAAATCATTCCTACTTGTGTGCGCGGTATAATATACAAAGTGCACATTCATCCCTGCAGCACAAGGGTGGCGCCAGCATCCTAGATCACAGCGCAGTGTGTGGGCTCGGAGCTCTTTTATCCCCTGCCCACCTCTGTTGAGAGGGGTGGTTGGCAGGGCACACTTGGGACCCTCTCCAGGAGCCAGAGCAGCCTCTCTTGCCCCCATCCATGTCCATACACCCTTCCATCTCTGCTGCCAGACACGCATGCACACGCAGGCACACACATATATGCACACATGTGCACTTGGAGCCCCTAGCCCAGCAGCACTGGCCACCTCCCAGACTGAGCCTTCTGGCCAGCCTTGTGACTCCATGGCATGCACAAAGCAGGATGAGGACATTCGCCACAGCACAACCTTTCAGCCTCAGGCCATTGGACACATGTGGCCATTGGGTTTCCCGTTCCTTCTGTCTCCCTGGCCCCAAGCTCAGGGCAGATGGCCATTCAGCAGCTGCAGTGTGTGCAGCTAGATGGGCTCTGGAGGTGGGGATGGGAAGATGACATTGCTGAGCACCGCCCCCTTGCGCATCACCGGTGTGGCTCCTGCTCTCTTCCCTTCCCGGGTCCATCACCCCATTTCCTGTTCCGCGTATGACTCATGCTCTCACTTGCATCTCCTCTTTCTGTGCCTACTGTTCCCCACTGCCCTTCACAACCCTTCCTGAATATTTTACTCACCCCATTGCCCCCTATTCCTTCATGTCCTCTGTATCTCTGGCTCCCTCTGGTCCACACGGTGGGCACCCCATCCCTGCCCCACCTGTCGACACCTCTGTTGTTTCCTGTCCCCACACCCTCTCCTCACTCCTCTCTCCCCACAGGGCTCCCCTGGAGATGCTGGGATGTCCATCGTTGGTCCCCGAGGACCACCTGTAAGTTGTTGCTCTTTGTGGGGATAGGGGAGTTCATGAGAAAGGCTTCGGGGGGTGCGGGGAGGGTGAGTCCTAACTGTGGCTGCCGTAAGGAAAGTGACCCAAAAGCACAGCGTAGGACAGGCTCTGGCCAGCCTGCGGCCCCAGCACTCCCACAGCTGGGAGGACCCTCTGTTTACAGCTGGGAGTTTGTGCTTGCTCCCCTGGGTGAGTGCTGAGCCCTCTGAGCAACAAGCTTTGTTTGCAGAAGCTGGGGAGCAGATGCCGGGAATCCAGGTTTTCAGCCAGCCATCTACTGCTGGGCCTGGTGGAGCTGACTCAAGGACCCTTTCTTGTCAACACTGTGTCCTGTGTATTCAGTGCGAAAGTCCGGGGGTTCTCCTCTGATCTGCTGCCTGAGAGAGCAGAAGGGGATATGGGTGACAGAGCCAGCAAGATGATGCAGCTTTGGGGAGGACGGTAGAGGGCTTTCCCCAGGGTGCCCCCCCGTGGGCCTTCAATAAAACCACATATCGGAGGAGAGAGATACCCAGCCACAGTCTAGCACAGCCCTCTCAGAAGAGGAAACCGAGGCCCAGATAGGAACCCTGGGAGGTAGGGACTGTGTTCAACTCCACTTTACAGATGAGAAGGCCGAGGCACAGAGAGGTTGAGTGACTTGCGCGAAGTCACAGCTGGAGCTTGGCCACACTAGGAGTGATCACTCAGCCCCGGTTGTACAGGTCTGAACCCTGTGCTATAATGGCCTGGCCAGGCTGCAGTGCCACTGTCACACATGCTCCTCTGCTCACATGGTTGCTGCCCTGATGGGCTTTGCCTCCTTTGTGTACTGGGGGATGCCTGAGCCCAGGTGTTACTGAAGAAAAGGATGGCAGGGGTCACAGAGAAAAAGAGTCCCGCTGACAGCAGGGATAGAGCCGAGGGCAGGCCTGTTATGAGGAAACACAGAACACAGGCCACCCTTCAGCCATCGTGGCTGCCTGCTTCCTGGTCTGACCACGGATGTCCTGTTGTGTGGCTCACACTGACCCTCTCACAGCCTTCCAGCAAGTACTGTCCGTGACCCTAAGGCATTGCAAAGCTTCCTTGTTCGTACAGGATCTTTCCCTTCAGAAGACAGTTGTCCTGGTGGGTTCCTATGTTGGTGCTAGGAAAGCTTTCATGGCCCCAGGAGTCCTGACCAAGCCTGAGGTCCTTTGATGCTGGCCTATAAGAACGGCCTCACCCAGATGGCTCAGTCACCCCAGCCAAGTCCTCACCAGACAGCTCTGGCCACCACCTCAGCTCCTGCTGCTGCCCTGGGCTGTGAGAGCAGGGGACAGGGAAGACAGAGTCTGCTTGTCATTAAGAGGAGAGGTCAAGTGGGCAAGCCCTCAGGGGGCCAGGGATGATGGGGACATGTGGCTTTCCACTCAGCCAGGAAGAGCCCAGAATAAGTGCTGCTAATCAAAACCAGCCTTGCTACCCTCTGGGAACCTGATAAATGGTCCAAGCAAAGGGGAGCCAGCCAGGCACCTTGAAGGACAGTTCACATGCCAGGGTGCAGAAGAGTTGAGTGTGTGGACTTTTGAGGGAGCCCCATCAAACAGAAGGGGAGGCTGGACCCCAAAATGCTGGTTGGCCCAGCATGTGTGGGACCCCTATTCAAAACAGGGTGTTCCCTCCCTGAGCTCCCAGCTGCTTCTCAGGCCTAGAGGAGCAATCCAGCTTCCAGCTGTCAACCAAAAAGAGCCACTCCGTGCCAGGTAGCCACATCTGCTTGTGCTTTGGCTAGGAACCTAGTGTGTCGAGGTGCTAAGGAAACAATGGAAGCCCAACCCAAGACCCATGATCGCATCAAGGATCACAGTAATTGCTAAGATGGGAAGGTAAGGGATCTGGGGGGCATTCAGGGACAACTTCTGGGAGGAAGGGAGAACTAAACCATGCTTAAAGACTTGCGGTGGTGACCCAGCCTAGACAGGAGTGCAGAGTCCCTGAACCTAAGGGAGCCCTCAGAAACTGGTGAAGAATGGAGAAGCCTTTCCTCTTCAAGGAGGGCAGGGCAGAGCTGGTGAGAGGCAGGGCTGGAGAGGTGAGCAAGGGCCAAGTTGCAAAGGACCTGACACAGTGCTCAGGAGTTGGGGCTTCATCCCAGGGTATTGGGGAGCCCTTGGGTTGTGCTAAGTTGATGAGGATCAGGATCTGCAGGTGGCTGGCAGTTCCTTGTTCTGGTTGGGGTGTGTCTAGAGGAATGGCAGGTTAGACTGTTGGAAAGCACCCAAGATCACCAAGGCCTGGGAGAAGGCATGAACTAGAGCAGCCAGAAGGGGGAATCAGTGGGTTTAGTGATGACAAATGCAAGACTTGAAGGAGAAGAAGGAGCTCGGGATGTCCGCATGTCTAACTCTCGGGCATGGTGGTGCCAGCCCCTGGAAGTGGAGCTTGCCAGGAAAGAAGGTTTCCCTACAGCAGGGTGGATGTGAGGTGTCTCTGGATGTCTAGGGGGAGCACTGTATTTTCTGCTGGGGGCTTGGGGGCACAGGGTGCCGGCTCACAACCGTGTGCTTTGTGAGCTTCCTCTCCACTGTGATAGGCGACCTCACAGATCATAGCCTGGAATCGGCCACGAGCACAAGCAAAGCTCTAAACATTTCCCACATTCACAAGCTGTTCAGTGTAGACAATGAGGCAGGTCCTAGGCCGACATAACGGGGCCTTTTTGGATGTGTCAAAGAAGAGAGAAAGGTTGTGCTTGCTTTGGCAGCACATATGCTAAAAAGAGGAGAGAAATGAGACTTCCCACGGTCTCTTTCCAGCCAGAACTATGTTGCTTTACCCAGCACAAAATTCAGGTAGGAGAAATATGGGGAGCAATAACACAGGCTTCCACTCTCAGGAAGTGAGGAGCCCCTGGGCTACCTTCCTACCCTGGCCTTGATGAAGGAAGGTAGTTTCAGAAATCAGTGTAAAGCTTATTTCTCTTTTTCTCTGTGAGAAGGGCATAGTGATAATCCATAAATAATCTACTATCTATACAGTTAGTGTGCTCCTAATCCCAGTGAATTTTTTTATGGAAATGAGAGTCCAATAAAATATTGAATTTTATTCAGAAAAAAAAATAAACTTTTGAAAATGTCAGGAAAGTTGTGAAAGTACAGAAAAGGGGTTAGGAAAGAGGGAACTAGTTGTTCTACTAGATACCAAACTGTACTATAAATGTAGAACAATCAAAACAAGAAGTGGATAGAACAGAACAACAAGACCAGAAATAAAGACAATTGTATATGGGAACTGGGCACATAACGACAGCTTCATTTCACAGTAGGAAGAGAAAGAGATTGTTCAGATGCTGGGGCAATTGGCAGGCCATTTAGAAAGAGGTAAACTGAAAGAAAGATGTTTATTTCTTTTTTTAAAATAGCTGAATCTCTACCCCAATCATTATATTAGGACAAATTCCCAATGAATAAAATGCTTAGTTGTAAAATATGAAAGCATAAAATATAGACAGGAAACAGGAGCAAGTGTTTTATAATTCTGAGCTGGTGAAGGCCCTTCCGAAACGTGACATAAAACCTCCCCAAAAGCCATAGGAAAACCTTAGTTAGTTCATCTACATAAATGTAAGACTTCTGTGTGATGGAAAATATAAACAAAGTCAAAGACAATAACCGAGTCAAAAAATATTCCCAACACATATGACTGTCAAAGAGCTATTGTTCTTGAAAAAGAACTTTACTCAAATCAATAGGAAAAGAAATAAACAACCAGATAGAAAATATTAGTAAAAGCCAGGTGTGATAGCATGCCCCTGTAGTCCCAGCACTCAGGAGACGAGGTAGGAAGTTTGGTTGGACTGGGAAGTTCAAGGCCAGCCTGGGCAAAATAATAAGACCCTATTGCAGAATGGATGGGTGGATAGACAGACAGACAGACAGATAGATGTAGTAGGCAATATAAGCATAAGACTGGCTGGTGAATATAGAGAGACATCTCAGCTCAGCATATAACTGAGGAGATAGGGGTTAAAATCCAGTTCCAAGCCTCCCCAAGTGCTTTCCCCATGTCCTGCCTCTCCAGGAAGCAGAGTCTCAGTTTCCATTTGGTCAGTGACAACATTCTTGCTGAGTTGCCTGAAAAAGCCCTGGTTAGCCCCGCACTTGGCCCTGGGTTGGAGAGATGCATCCCGCTACCAGAGCAGGCTCTGTAATTAGCAAAGCGTGTGATTAGCCCTACCACATAAACACTATCTAGAGCCTTCTCGATGTTTCTTGGAATCCTCTCCTTCTGACCTTTCTTTCAGGCCTCGGCTTGTTCAGAGGAGTTTACAGAAAGCTTGCCTTGAGGGGTTTCGGAGATTGCGTTGCAGGGTTTCCGGGTTTCTCCTTAGGGCTATTCTTAGGCGCACTTATCCTGAGGAGAAAAGAAGCGGGACCTTTCTGACATATGAGTGGCATCTCCTCCCTCTTGTCCTTTGGACGCCTGCCACAAGCCCATCCCGAACCCATAGCAGCCTTCGGCCAGCTCCCTGCTGGGCCAGCACTGCTGCTGTGACATGGCAGGGTCTCCGTTCACATCTCAGGCCAAGAGGCCCATGTGTTCCCTGAGCAGAGATCTCAGGATGCTCGTGTCCACAGCTTTGAGGAGGAGCTAGGCATCCTGGAGACATTTCAGAGTCACAGCAGATGGTTCCAGATGCAGTCTGGTTCTGGAAGTATTGCTTGGCCAGGACTAAACCTCCATAGATCCCAAGACATATTGAGCTCAAAAACAGCCTCACCTTTTCTGATGCCTCTCTGATCAGCTCAGCTCAACAAATGAGTTCAACTCAACTCAACCGTGACAGCGGCTACCATTTCAACAGACCTGACAAACCTGAGCCTCTGAGGTCATACTATTAGTCCCATTCTACAGATGAGGAAACTGAGGCTTAAGCAGGTCAGATAACTTGCTCAAAGTCATACTGCTGTTGGAGGAGGCAGTATTAGAACTCACCTTGCCAGATGCAAAAGCCCATCCCTAGGGAAGGACTGTGGCCATCTTAGTAACCCAAAGGGTGACCCCAAGCTGAGAGCTGACTGTGTGGGGGCGGGGGAGGGAAAGGCAGGTGAGTATGTGCCTGAGCCTGGAACGGGAGGAAAGAGGAGGCAAGCAAGGCAGCTAGCATGGTTCACTGGGATGAGGTGGGATGACCAGAAATAACAGGCGAGTAGAAGGGAGCTCTTGCTCATTCTTCAGGAAGTGGTGAGGCTCACGTTTCTCAGATCCCTGTCACCTTCACATTCTGGTCAGCCTACCAGCATTGGCTTTTCACAGCATCAGACTGCTTCTAACTTCGGCACCTCTTTCTGGTCTTGAATCTTGACCATAAACCACTGGGATCTGGCCAGTGAACCTGCTTCTACTCTGCAACCTGAAAATCTGTCTGTATTATACTCTGCACCTCCAGGGAAATGGGTATAGACTGGTGTCTTCCCACAAAGCCTAGGGGACCCAGAAACCAAGCAGCTACAGGGAGGAGACTGCATATACACCAAGGCATCGTGAGCAACTTGACCTATTCTGGCCTGAAGCCGCATTCTGAAGGTCAAGTCCAGCGCTCTGCTGATATCCAAACTACCCTTGGATAAGTGGCCACTAGCGATGCCTGTAAATAAAGAGGACATGGAGCATCTCGGCCCGGGGTTCAATGCACTGAGGGCAGGGTCCCTGCTGGCCTGCTGCCTCTTGGTCTGTTTACATGCTGAGGCTCAATGCACCTACCGCAGCGAGAGGCTGCTTCCTAGAAACTGGCCCAAAGATGCTGGCCCACCCCACACACACGCTAAGTGCATCCCATGGAGGTCACAGGGGAGTGAGGGACCGGTAGGGAGATGAGCCAGGGAGAGGGGCTGCTCCGTCCCTCCTAGCTCATCCTCACTGTTCTGTTCTTTTCAGGGCCAGCCGGGTACTCGGGGCTTTCCTGGATTTCCGGTAAGTGGTGAGGGTTGAGATTAGCTGTGCCCTGGTGAGCTCTGGCCTGACAGGGTTAGACTGTGTCCACCAAGGGAAATCCTGAGGCCGCTCTTTTCCTTCCCCTTCCAAACTATGGTCTTTCTCTTTTTGGGGGTGAGGCTAATACTTAAGACTAACCCAGGACCTTCACGCTGAGCTGTATCCCTAGCCTTTTATCTTTTTTTTATGTTGAGATAGGATCACTAAGTTACTCAGGCTGGGCTTGAACTTGTGATCCTCCTGGCTTAGCCAGGGATTGCAAACATGTGCCATGCTTCTGGCTCCTATCTTGGTCATTAAGAGTCCACTCGGCAGCCTTTCCCAGGAGGGTAGCTCAGCTCTCAGCTCCAGGTGCAGGAAGGGACAGGGAAAAGGCACACACAGATAAGGGGGCAACAGGACAGGCTAGTGAGCCCGGCAGGACACTGGAACGTGAGCATGAAATGCCTCAGGAAAGCAATAGGACATCAGCCTGCAGCCAGGCTCTGAGAGAAGGTCCGGCAGCGGGAGGCAGGGGGAGGCGGGGAGGCAGCCTCCTGAGTATCCTTTCACCCCAGCCAAGTGGGGAGCAGCCGCGTTCCTTTCCCTGGGCCTTGCTGCTGAGCGAGCCCAGTTTCCTAGGAACATGCTGTCCACTCTCCTCATGGGTGGAGAAGGGAGAAGGAGGAGGCCTTTGACACCAAGGACAGTACCACCCAGTGGGTTCTGCCCTGTGCCAGACACCTGGCAGGTGGCATTCACTGCTCCTCACTAGGACCCATCAGGGAAGGCTCTGCTATTCTTGACCCCATTGTAGGAGGGAAGTGGAGGCTGAGGCCTACCTGTGGCTACACAGCAAGTAAGTGGCCAAGCAGGGACTGAACCCCTAACTGGATGGCATCAGGTCCTGTGCCTCTTAGAGCCCCTGCCCCAGGCCCAGGGAGGAGGCCTGCGGTGCTGGGTCTTTACATCTGGCCTTTCTGCTTGCAGGGTCCCATTGGGCTGGACGGCAAACCGGTGAGTGGGCCCCCGGGCTGGGACTCCACTCCACACTCCACCCGGCTCCTAACCCTGGCTCCCCCGGGCCTCCTGTGAGACCCTGAGTCCTGGGAAGATGCCTTTGATAGAAAGTACCTGGCTAAAAAGGGGTCACTAGAAGGAAGAAGGAGGAGGGGCTGTTGAATGAGTCCCCCTGACCCAGCAGCTTCCCAGGGCACAAGTCACCAGCAGCCAAGCCAGCCGCTCAGCAGCTACACAACAGCTGTCCCTAGACCTGGTGATTCTGGCTGCTGCTGGAAAGGTCTGGGGTAGGGGAAGGCTGGGAGGTGCCTGGAGGGTGCAGGAGGCAGAACTCAGCAGGCTGACCCTACAGAGCACCCAGCGGCTTGTCACACACTGTCCTCAGCCCCCACCCAGCAAGGTGCTCCTGTGTCTGCTGCCCTCTGCTGTTCCCTCGGGTGGCAGTTGAAGGGTCACCCTTTCCCCTGACCTTTCCATGACTGTGAGCTGGTACCAGGTAAGCCTCCCCGCCCCCACATACACACCAAGGCCATGTGAGACCACTTCCCCCTCCCTGCGTCTTTCCAACTGGCATTTCTAGCCTTCGGCCTTGGCCCCGGACACCAATGTTCCTGGGGGAAAGCAGCCCCCACCTTCTAGGAGGAGGTGAGGTACAGGAAGGTTGGCCCTCAACACCCTCTGGGACCCCACAGGCAAAGACACAGGGCAGGGGGTGCTTCCTGGGCCCAACCATTCAGCCCTCCGAGGGGTAGCCAATATCCTCTGGGGTAGGGGACCTGGTCACCTGCCCTAGCCACCGTGGGCATGTCCATTGCCACCCTGGTGTGGGACATGGTGAGGCTGGGGTCTGGGGACACACCCCCAAATCTTCCTCTGAAGGGCAGACAGCAGTCATAAGGCCCGGGGAGGGCAGGGCAGCAAATGGCCTTGCCTTAGCCAACTGTGGGTTAGGGACTGGGGGACAAGCAAGAGATGGAGTAACTGAGAAAGGAAAGACGTGGGCAGTGTGGTGACCGGAAGAGCAGGTGGAGGCAGGGTGGGGCTTCTGTGTTGCTGACCATGGGTCTGACAGTCACCTTCTTCTCCTACCAGGGCCATCCCGGACCCAAAGGGGAGATGGTAAGAGTCCAGCTTTCCTGCTTCCCGAGATGGCTGGGGGACAGAGCAGGCGACTGCCCTGCTTGGTCACTCCCCACCTGTGCACGCACACAGACCCGGGTCCTTCATCTTGCAGCGGGGAGAGGCAGGGTGGGTCCTCCACCGGAACCACAGGGAGGAGGGCCAGAGAGCACCCGCCGGGCCAGGACCCCAGGCGGTGGGCGGCAGCTGAGTTCTCCCCGACTGCACTCGGCTTGGTGGACCCAGAAACATCAGCCCCCTTGAGGAGAGCGCTGCCTCTGCCAGGTGGCTGGCTGTGTGAGCTCAGCTTGACTGCCCTCTCCCTGTGCCAGCTCTGCCCCCAGCTGCCCAACAATGCCTGGGCTTCGGCCCACATGGGCAGGAGAAAAGTCAGGTCTCAGCTTTCCCTCTTTCCAGCCCCTCTACCTGTGCAAAGTGGCTGAAAGCAACGAGCTCCCCGCAGGCCACCTGTTCTGGAAGGGAGTCAGAGCTCCCCCTTGGTGAGGGGCTTGTTCTCAGCAGGGCCTGATGGCCGCTGAAAGCAAACAGGCCACCTAGGCTGGGACACATGCCTGCCTCCCGAGCTCTGCCTCCTGCAAGACAAGCTGGCACAGGGCTGGCATTTGCGCCACAGACGGTGAGAGCAACATAGCTGGCTGCCCTCTGCCAGCTAGCAGGGGTCTGGGCTGTGCCCTAGCCCGCATGCTGGTGTGAGGACTCCTTGACCAGCAGCCAGCCAGGGCACCAAGGGAGGCAGGCACTTCTGCGAAAGGAAAGGGAAATGAAGTGTTGTCCCAGACGCTGGGACTTCAGGTCCCACCAACCGGCCCCAGGACCCTTAACCCAGCCCCTTGGGGTCCCTACCCAGCCTCTGCACCCAGAGCCAGCATTTGCAGCCTAAGGACTTCATGTGCACAGTTCCATGTTACTTAACGACAAGAATGCATGCTGTGGGATGCAGCATGGGTGGTTTCGTCACTGTGTGGATATCACAGTGTGTACCTATGTCACTGGATGATGTAATCTGTGGGACTACCCTCCTGTACATGGCCCATCTGTGACCAAATCGTCATTTACGGAGCGCATGACTGTATTATCTCATTCAGTTCTCAGTGGGACCCGGAACTCCTCATCCTTTTAGGGTCCCCCCTGACAGCTGTGGAAACAGGGCTCAGAGATTTAAGTAACTTGCCTAAGTCACACAGCTGGGAAGTGCCCAAAACAGGCTCCAAACCCAGTTCTCAAATCCCTCCCCTTCGTTGCCTCCTTCTTCCTTTTATGTTTCCCTCCCTGCCTGCCTTCCTGCTTCCTTCCTTCCCAGAACAGATTTTTATTGACTATCTAAAGTGTTCTGGGCACTGCGTCCAGTGCTGGGGGAGTGGACAGGAACAGGACACACCGTCCTTGCCATCCTGAGTTTGTGTTCTCATGACGGAGTCAAATATTTAAAGAACCCATCAACGCAAACTGCCCTGCAGTGGCTATTGTACAAAGGTAGTCCCCAGGGCCCTGGGAAAACTCAGAGTAACAAAAACCTCACCCAGGCTGAGAATCAGAGCAGGCTTTCCTAAGAAAGAGACTTAGAAATAGGTCCTGAAGGATGAAGATTCAACCATAAGAAAATAGACAAGGAGATGTGTAAGAACAGCATGTGCAAAGGCCCTGAGGCCAGGGAGTCTTTGAAATGCCCACAGAATGGGAGGAAGGACAGTAGGCACAGGGGCAGTGGGGAGAAGAGCACGCACTGAAACAGGTCTTCTGTCAGCTTTCTTCTACCATTGCGCACTGCCCCTGAGTGCAGTACACAGCCTTGAAGTAACAGAGGCTGAGACAGTGGTGAACTTCGATGCTGCCTTTGTTACAGAGGCATCAGAGCTTTGGTTGTTGGGAGTTTGGGGTGTTTATCACTTCAGCCCCCTCTATACCTTCAGCCCGACACCACCATAAGGCAGCCATGGCCCCTCAGAGTAATAAGAATGGTCACCCACCAGGCGGTTCTGTGATCCTCGTAGCACATGACAAGAGGGGAGAGTGGCTCAGTACATGGCCCAGAGCCTCGTGGCTCCTAAAAGGGCTGAGATTCAGGCCACGTGACAGGGCCTCACCCTTCAACAGCTCCTCCCCTCTGCTGTGCACACCCTTTGTCCTGAAGGCCAGGAACCCTCTGTGGGGCGCTCCTCACCCTCACGGTGCCCTGGCCACCTTACCTGATACCCACAAGCCTTCCCTCTCTGTCAAGGGGAGGGACCGGGCCTCCGCCCCCCATGAGACGTGACAGTGTGGCAGATCCCCTGTCTACTTCAGCACGTTCGAGCCACTCCTGTCTGGCTTGTGCAGGGCCCTGGGGTCGTCTGTGTGTCAGCTCTGCCTGGTTGTCATCTGTTTTCTCTCTCCCGGGGGTCCCAGCCTGGACGCCGGGCCTGAGTGCTTAGCCTGCACCCTCACTTGTCAGAACAGGATCCCCTCTACCCATCGCTTCTCCAAAGCCCAAGAGCCTGACATGAGATAGTTATGCAAAGTGGGTGTGGGCACGACTGGGGGCCCAGACTCTGGGGCAACAAGGCCATAAGAGAGCCCAGACTCTGCATCCACATGTCACCCCAGCGCTGTCCACAGGGGCAGGGCCGTCATAAGGCGAGAGGCACTGTCACACAGTGCCTGCGCCCAGGAAGCACGGCGGCCTCGGCCCTGTCTGGTGCTGGATGCCGGTGGAGGGCTGGTGGGCCAGGGCCTCGACTGTAGCCGCCTGCCAAGAGCTAGTTGGTACCATGTGGTGTGGGGCCTTGATATAGTTAAGGGAATTTCAGATTTTAATTTACCCTCTCCTGGTTCATTAGCGTTGGAAACAAACTGAAATAAATCCATGTGGGACAGACAAAATACCCAGGGAGACCAACACTGTCCCGGAGGCCATGACTTGGTGTCTGGACTCAACCCTCCATGTCTCTGCAGTCCTGAACCCCAGAGGGGTTTCATCAGTCCCTCACCCCCATCACACTCCTCTCCCTGTCCTGACGGAGGGTGGCCTGGTCACCTGGGGTCTGGCTTCTGGCTCCGCTGAATGAGACACCAAGCGCTCGCCAGCCAGGTGGGCTGGGAGTGCTGTGCAGATCACCCCCAAGGCCCTTTCTCTGGGTCACTGGGTCTCGCCGGGGTTCTGAAGCAGCAAGACAGGGGCAGGAGAGGCTCTTTCCCCACCTCAGCAGCCTGAGGCCACCCATCTTGATTGCCCCCAACTCGGGAGCTGGAGATGGTGTGGCAAGGGAGTCCCCGCGGGCTGAGGGGTGCAGAGAAGGACCTCACAGGACCTGGTTTTCATTCTTATCATGGTGCAGGCTCCTGAGAGCCAGCAGGACCCCAGGTCCTCCTCGGAGAGAAGTGCCTGCCCGACCCTGTGTGTTCCTCCAAGGAACTCAGAACCTGGCTTAGGGCACAGACCTCCAGCTTCCTCCCTGTGCCACAGAGAGGAATGCCCACTGTCTGCAGTACTGGCGTGTTCTCCTCCCATTGTGTCCCCTGTAGCTTTCTGGTTCCACGGATTCCCCTGAGGCAGAAGCAGCTGATGTCTCCTCGAGTTTGGGTGCAGGAGGTAGGGGGTTCCGAGGGGCAGACAGCCACCTGACTCCTGAGTGCAGCCTGCTGCCTGGCCAGTGTGGGATGACAGTGGCCGAAGGAATGAAGGATGGCATCTGAGGGGACAGGGCACACCTGGACATGCCTGCAGATGGCAGAGAGGTAGTGGCTTGGACTATAAGGCCACACCACTCTGCATATGTCAGGTACAAAGGCCGTGGTAGACAGATCCAGCCTTCAGGACATTCCGAGAAGCCCCTGGCAGCATCTGTCCCCGCCCTACCCAGGTACCTGTCTCTGACCTGCCATCTGTCTGTTCACTGACCTGTGTGTGTTTCCTTCCCCAGGGCCTGATGGGTCCCCGAGGACAGACGGTTGGTACCTCTTCTTCCTTATTCCCTAGCAAAGAGGTTTGGGGCCACTGCGTCCCAAGTTTCAATCCCTAACTCATTTCTGTCTCTTCATAGGGACTTCAAGGACAAAAAGGAGAAAAGGTGGGTGAGAAGGGGGCTTCCTAAAATCTCCAGCTTGGACACAAACTCCCAACAGGCAGATGGAGGTTAGAGTCATTGTTTTGAAGTTTGAGGTTTATTGACCGAAGCAGGAAAGGCCCCAGGGTGCCCCCAGAATGTAAGATAGACACCATGGCGCTGCCCTGGGTAACATCTTTTCTTAGGGGAGGGGTCTTCCCAGAGAATGGGCCTTTCCAGGGTCCTCCTTGGCATCTCCCACCTGCCATTCTCTCAGTGTCTCGGACCCCGAGCCTCTAGGACTGTGAGGCGTCCTCACCCCTTCCTGGCCTCCTACTTTCTGTCTGTTGAATTTCTGCTCAGGGCTCCAATCCAGCGCGGTCAGGTAACCTCCGGCCAGGCCTGGGGTGTAATTCAGGCCCCTCCCTCACTCGTGAGGCCACTTCCAGGCACACCCCAGACTTGCCTCCAAGATCAGAGGAGGGACCTGATTCTCCCACCTCATCTCCTACCCCTGGGTCAGAGGGCTCAGGCCCGCAGTAAGACACTGAGCAGTGAGATTCAGGGTGTGTCTGACAGCTCACAGGAGCACTCTTGACAGACAGAGTCCCTCACAAGTGTCTAACACCACCTCTCTCCTCCTCCCCTCCCAGGGCCAGTGTGGCGAGTACCCACACCGGGTAAGTGAGCCCCAGAACAAACGGGCCCTTCGATCCACTCCCAGGCACAGCCCTCATCTCACTGGGGTCTCTGCCCCTGACAGAGCTGGGGACAGGAGCCTCAGGCCCTGCTTGGCAGCAGGAGAGGTGGCAGGGTGCCTGGTGCGCACAGTGAATGTGGATGGATCCCTGTGTGTGTGTGTGTGTGTGTGTGTGTGTGTGTGTGTGTGTGTCTAGTGGAGCCAGCCATCTACAGTCCCTGTCCCTCTGCCGTCTGCCTGCTGCCCCGGGTGCCTGGCATCTCTCTGGGGTGTGTCTGCAACTCTGGCTGCCTCACCTCACCCTCTTGGATGGCTGCGTGGCTCGTGAGGGTCTGTGTGATTCCTCGGCTGTGCTGGGAACAAGTATGCCACTGTGTCTGCGTGTTTTCTGGCAGCCTTCCAGAAAAAGAGGGACTTCTAAATTCCTCATTGCTTCAGATGACCAAGCTTTGGGAAGGGAGAGCATTGAGGGGACTGCATGAATTCAAGGGATAAAGTTTCCCCTCTCCTTGTGACAAGCACAGGAAGCCCTTCTCCCAGCAGTATGAGGATTTACTGGGGGCTGAGATGGTTTTTCCCTATCTGGCTCCTTCCTTTTGTTTGCTCCATTCCAAAATACAGAACTCTGCCTGCCTATTTAGAATCTTTACTTGTGCACCAACCCAGAGATCCTGCTTGGGACAGGGGAGGGCAAAGCTGAGCCCTGCTTCCTCAAGCAAGAATCCAGAGCGCTAACACCAGAAACGAGCCCTGCACACAGGAATCAGGGGCCAGACAGGCTGCGCTCAGCCCTGGGAGGCAGGTGTACACAGGACAGGCATCTTAGGAGACCTTTCCTTCCCTCATGGCCCAGAAACACATGGGTGGCTCCCCTGGCCCTGCACCCTTGCTGGATAGGACCTGGGGTTGGGGATAGGGGACAGAGACAGGCACAAGCCAGGCTCAGAGTGGATCTGACTCTGTCTGGCCCTGGGAGGGCCTGGATAACAGGGCCTGGCCTCTGCCCAGCCAGTGAGGGGACAGAAAAGCATGTGAGTCTCAAAACTCTGGGTTCCTGGGCCAGAGAGAGGCCATGATGGGCCTGGAACATGAGAGACAGGGATAGGTTTGAGATCGAGGCTGTGCTGGGCCTGATCTAAGGGACACAGGCCACAGCCACACAGATGGAGTTGGCCTTGGCCTGTTGGTGGCATGTGCTCTGGGGACACAGGGGCCCTGGCGTTCTGGCCAGCCTGATCCTGATACAATAATTGAAGGCCAGCTGTGTTTATTTGAAACGGTGGGCTCACAGGACTGTTATGTTACCCAAAAGGAAGACAGCAGCCCCCAGCACAAAAGACACCCAAATGCAGACTCTTTGTCCATCTGTCACCAGTCCTAAAGGGACACTGCTGGTAGGCAAAGATGGGCTCTCTACCCCTCAGCCCAGCACAAGAACAGGGAAGGAGGCAGTGATAGAAGGTTCTAGAAGGGCCTTGGCAACAGACGCAGTGAAGCCCAGACTTCCAGACTTAGGTCTACAGCAGTCTGGGGAGCAGTCAGAAAGGGGAGTGGATGTGGGTATGCAGCAGATGAGCAGAACAAGTTTATTTAGAAGAGGTAGGAAAACAGGGAGCTTTGAGGGCCCTGCTGGTTTCACAAGGGGTCTGTGGCCCAGCAAGCCCGAGACTTTTCCAGCCTGAGACTTCACCAGGAAAGAAGGGAGAGGAGAGGGTTGCTGGGTGGGCAAAATGGAGCCCCCAGGACTGGGGCAGAGGGGCTGGCATCTGTGCCCCCTACTCGGTCTGTTACCCAGCCTCTGCTGTCTTCGTTTCCCCTGCACACCAGGAGCATCTGGGCAGCACACTAGGGGCTCTGCGCTCCAACCAGATAATCACCCTGAAGGTTTGTAGGTTCTGGAAGTTCTCCTGCCCCTGTCTGCTGAGACGCTTTCTGCACAGGAGCCTGGCACTGCCCCTCCCCCTCCCCGACTCAGGTGGGTGGGGTTCCAAGGGTGGCAGCTGCCAGTGAAGGCGCAGGGCTGACCCGGAAGGTCCCCGCTGGCCTTCCAGTCCCCAGCTGGGCGAATTCTCAGTCCTGGTGGCTCCTGGTTCTTAAAGATCATCCCAGGGGGCTTGAGGGAGTTCAAGCGCTTTTGAAAACAAGTAGCTGATTATGTGCCATCTTTGTTCTCCTGTGGGCTCACCGCCTCCTAAAACCATGGGTCAGTTGGATAGAGGAACTGTGCAAGAAGTTCCAGAAATGAAAATCCCATTCGACAATAGGATTGCAAGTTGCCTCCCCCTAAAAAAAGTGGTTGAACATTACAGAGACATCTTTACCCAGCCTCTATTTTCCAGGCGTGCCAGCACCACAGTGAGATCTCAGTAGCACTTAGCCTGTGCCCACATCGGCCTCGCCCTCACCGGGGCTCAGCCCTGGCAGCTGCTTTGGCCCTGCCCTGACCATCCTCAGATTCGCTGACATCAGCCCTTCTCGTCTACCAGCAAAAGAAGCCAAAGAGGGCTGCACATCAGCCTGGCTTCAAGTACCAATTTAGCTGTCCCGCAGCTCCCAAGCCAGAGCCTCTGAGTCTGTGACCTCAGCACAACAGCCTCTGTCCCCTAATGGGACAGAGATGGGTGGGGATGGCAGTGCAGTGTCAGGCCCGTGTTAGCAGCAGAGCAACCTCTGCAGCCCAGCATGTCTAGGAGGCAGGCTGGGCCAAGCAGGACCCTTTTCCCAGTCCAGGGGCTTCAGACCAGTACCCAGAGCTCCAACCTGGAGACCGAGGCAGAGTGCAGATGGGACGCTGCCCCTCCTTCCCAGGGCTGGCCGTGCCAACCCGGGCCCGCGTCCCCAGCTTCAATAATGCCGGTTCACACCTTCCCACCTGCCCCATGCTCACGCTAATCTCTCTTTTCTCCTCTTTTCCTCCCAACCCTCTCGGCCGCTCTGCCCTCCCGGTGACTTTCAACATCGTTCTGAATACCTGCGATCTTTGGCCTTTGCCCTCTGGCCTTCCAACTCACCTTTCTCTTCAGCTGCTGCCTCTCCTCAATTCAGTGCGGCTGGCTCCACCCCCAGTCATAAAAAGGCGGACTTTCCAGGTAGACACCTTCCGTGTGCCAGACCCGTGTGGCTTCCCCCAGGGGCCCGGCAAGTCTGTGGGCCCTGACAGGCCAGCTGGGGCTGTAATCAAAGCCAGAATCTTCTCTAATACAATTCAATTAAATGACACACCCATGGACCCATTAATATGATGTTGGTGAATACCCAGCACACAGAGCAGGGATTTGCCCTTAGGTCCTCTGCCTGTTGCTAGCTGTGTGATTTTAGGCAAGTTACTTGACCTCTTGGTGCCTCAGCTTTCTCATCTGTAAAATGCAGATGATAATATTGTCTATGTCACGGTGCTGTTGATAGATAGATAGATAGATCACTAATATAGTTCCTAGTATGGTGTAAGTGATATAATGTTAGCTGATGTTATTACTGTCATCCACATTTTGGAGACAAAGAAATTGAGGCTCAGAGAAGTGAACTGATTTGCCCAACATCACACAAACTACAAGAGAAAGACTTGGAACTAGCTGCAGGTCTCTGGCCCCCATATCCACCACTCTCATCCTTTCTGCTTAGCAATGCAGATCCTGGGAGGCCTCAGTCTGAGGGGCAAGAACATTTGCAGAGGGAATGTAGTTCATAACCAAAGGCTGTGATCGTGAGCGACTGCTTCCTTCTTCCGGCCGTGCTAACCTCAGGAGGCGGGCATAGCCGCAGATCACAAAGGATGAAGCAGTTTTGCCCCTGTCTCCAGGAGGTCACAGCTTGATTCCAAGCCAGGTCCAGGCTGCTTTGCCCTTCGCCTTCCTTACCCTGCGCAGATGTCCCCAAGGCACAGGGACTCTGGAAGTATCAGGACACTTAGCTGCTCTCTGACAGTCCCACAACAGGGCTATAAGCCACCTTTCTTGGGGACCAGGAACCCAGGGGCCTGGATGTTCAGGCACCTGATGGAGGACAACTGAAAAACTGCCCCAATGAACAGCTAAAAATATAGAGGGACATGTGGTGTGTGTGCTACCCACACCTGCAGCCTGAAACTCACGTGTCCCTAGCCAAGTCCTTGAGAGCCTTTGTGTGTAACCAGTGCTTGCCGCAAGCAGGGCAGCTCAGAGCAACCCCAGGCCCACACCACTGCCAGCCCCTAAAACCCAGGCCAAACCCCAGTGCAAGAGAGCTGAGGCCCAACTCTCCAAGCACCATCCTCCTGGGCACCCACATATACAGCCGTCTCATGGCCATGGTCATGACTTATTAGCAGTTATTTGTTGAAAGCTACTGGGCTGCAGGCCCTGGTGTGAGAATTCTGCATGGATTAACTCCTGTAAATCCCCACATCTACCACCCAGCTGTGGGGCATCATCCTTATCCTCATCCTCATCCCCAATTTGAGGAAGAAGATGCCCAAAGGTCCTAGGATTGGAGCCAGGCCATGCAGGTTGCTGCCTTCCTTTGCAAGGGCAAACAGTGGTTCAGCCAGAAATTTCTGGGCTGCCCTGACCTGGCCCAAAGTAGAGAAGAACAACGACCCTCTGCTACCTGCTACAGACTCTGCCTGGGGAATAAGGTTTGCATGCAATTGGCCATCATAGGACATAAAAAGGTTATCCATTTCCTATCAATGAACCAGATATTGGTTTCACAGGATCTGCAAGGTGGGCCAAGGTTAGCTGAAAGAGGAGAATTTATATAAGACACAATGTGCTTAGCAGATGGTGTTGGAGGTCATTTCCAAGGTGTAGGAAGTTGGACTGAAAGCCCATCTTGCTGGGGCTTATTTGGATCCAAAAAAATAGTCTGGACTTCAGAGTTGAGTCTGGATCCTGTTCCATCTGAAATGCTCCCTGTGACGTTGGTCAGAGAGCTCAGCTTCTCTGAGCCTGAGTTTTCTTTTCTGTAAAATGGGATTTGTGGTGTTGTATTGTGGATTATCCCTCTCCAAAGGTGTAAGAACACTGGAGAACATAAAGCAGGATTCTAAGAGTGTCAGAGGACAGGAGGCTCAGCCAGGTCTATTCTGGTTGGAGACAAGGCCACACAGGTTCCCTTAGAAGCCAGACTGTACCTTGGTTCAGGGGAGACAGCCTCCCCCATAACTACAGGGATGGGCCCCTCCTCCCAAGAGCTGAGCCCAGATTTTCCCTGGAGAGGTCGTTTAGGAAACACTGCATTGGCTGGGCATGAGAGCACATGTTTGTAATCCCAGCACTCAGGAAGCAGAGGCAGGAGGATCACAGTGAGTTTGAGGCCAGCCTGACCCTGTCTCAAAAAAAACAAAGGAAAGAAAGAGGCAGACAGAAGGGAAAAGGAAAGAAAAAAGACAGAGAGAAATGAGGGGAGAGAAGAAGGAAGGAAGGAAGGAAGGAAGAAAGGAAGGAAGGGAAGGAGGGAGGGAAGGAAAGAAAGAAAGAAAGAGAAAGAGAAAAAGAAAAAAGGATGGCATGGATCTAGATGCAAGATGGCTGGCTCACCCCACCCAAAGAGCCAGGTCACATGTCTCCTGCTGCTGAAGGAACACAGCACCATGCCCACTTCCTGGGCCACTGGCACATCTTGGGGACACCCGTGGTGGGTGACAAAAGCTGACCTCAGAGCAGCTGGCTGAGGAGGGCGGGTAAGACCAGGGACGTGCACCAGCAACCCGCACAGGCGCAGAGCACTCCTCGGCCCCTCCAGAGCTCCTTCCCCACAGCAGGGGTGGCAAACACAGCTGCTCCGGAGAAAGGGTAGGCAAGGTGGGGACCAAGGCAACCAGAAAACTCATGGCCAACCTAAAGGGGTGACCACTCCTCCCAGTTTGCCAGGGCTCCCCGTGGTTCACAGAGCCACCAACTTGAATTTGGTAAAGTCCCCGCCCCATTCAACAGTGACCTCTGGCCGTGGCTCTCATCTGATCCTCTAGTTGAGGTGGCCATAGACTGCAAAAAGCTGAGATAGGAAATAAGGAACATCTGTTCCGCTCTATGGCTGACAGCCTGCGGCCTAGAGCGATGATGTGACTTGCCACACCGAGAGAGGGTGACAGAGACCCTGCAGCCTGCACCCTGGGCATCGGGCCCAGGTTCAGCCTCTGGTCAGGCCTTGGTCACTCACACTCCCAGCTGGCCCTGAGCCCTGGGGAACGGCTACTCGGGCAGCAAGTCCTCTCTGGCAGCCCCGCCGCTTGGGACCTGAAGTCTTGGCACTCCTCTCACTGCCAGCAGCCCCTGCATGTGATCACCGCCACCACAGACTCATCACCACCACGCCCTCTCGCCACTGTCACCCCCACCTTCCCCACACAGCCGCAGCGGGGCCTCGTGGGTGCATGGCATGGGCTGGGCCGCTCCGCAGCTCTGGAGTCTCCTCTCTAACACATGTCTCCATGAACCTCAGGGTGAGCAGGGCCAGGCTGGCATCCAAGGCCCACCAGGGCCACCAGGCCCCCCTGGACCAAGTGGACCTCTGGGGCACCCAGGACTACCAGGGCCCATGGGGCCACCCGTAAGTATCCCCTCCCCCTCTGCTTCAAGATTTGCCCCAAGAATTCTCTGTAAACCTCCAAGCCTTGAATTACCAAGGAGAAGCTGGGTTCCTACCAAGCGGCAGAAAGACTTTAGCAAGGCCACTGGGCCATGTTGGCCCCAGCAAGACTATCCACTCCTGGCACACTCTCCTGCTGCCCTGCAAACTCACCTGGCAGGGCCATCGCCAGCCATGGCTTCCTAGGACAGAGACCACTAATAGGCTGACTCCTCCACAGAGGAGCCTAAAGGAAAGATCCCCAGGGCCACCTTTGACTACTGTCCCTGGTCCCTGGCTTAGGAAAACCCAAGTCAGAAGCAGTGGGTTCTAGAAAAATTCCAAGGGGGTGCACCACCACCCCCAGACCCTTCTGTGTGAGTGTGGTTTCACACACAGGTCATCTTCCCAATGGGATGCCCCTCTACTAGGACCCAGCACCAACCCCAAAGGCTGGCAGACTGCTGCTGAAAGGGGTCCAGAAGGCCAGCTGCAACCTTTTCAGACACAATTCAAGCTCAGTGGCCTCCAGTCACCCACTTTCAAGCCCTGGCTAAGACCTTCTCCTCAGCTCTTTGGTACAACAGAGCTGAGGACAGAAGAGCGGGAGCTGGGCATCTTGGGAGAAGCGAGCGTCCCCTACAGGGAGCACCCACTCTGTGTGATCCAGGGAGCAGGGGTCACAGCAGAGTCACCTTGCCTTTTAAAAGTGCTTTTCCCATGGGCTAAAAACATGGGGGTTTTGCCTTTGATGATAAAAACATCATGCATTCATTGTGAAAAACTTCAAACATTAACAAGGAAAAATGTACACATCCGCTATTCCCCCACATTCAGCGCCCACCTCGTTAGCATTTTGGAGAGTCCTTTCCTTTTTCTCCCCTGCAGACCTGCTGTAAACACTCTCCAGGTTGGCAGGGTTCTGAATGACCTAGCGGTTTGCATCAGAAGTTTTTCCCTTACTGTCATAAAGCGAGCCCTTTGCAGGTCCGGAAGGGATCTCCCATGGGAGCAGTTGCAGAGCTGCTGGGCCTGCTTAGACAGCATTGAATGAGTCCCCTGCTGTGACCCATGTCCTGGAACATAATGTCTGTACACTTCTGAAAGTTTCTCTGGGATTGATCCAGAGGTAGAGCCACTGGGGTGAGGGACGTTCCTGACTAATAGCCCTCTGTGGACATGGGCACCATCTAGATCAGTCGGCTTCATTCCTGGGCCCTTTGGCTACCCTCACGGCTGATCCTGAGGCTTAACATAGGGTCCTTCTGGGCTGGGCGCTGGCTCTGCTGGACAGGTCAGTGCTGTAGTGTGAGGGCCTAAGTTGCTGGGAGCTGTCTCCTAACTCAGTTGGCCCTCCCAAATGGATTTTAAATATTCCATAATTTCCCCCAACACCACAAGCAAGGAGATTAGTCTCACTTCCACCAGTCTTTAAATGGGAAAATGAAAAACCTAAAAAGAAGTAAATTTAAAAATTTGAACCAAACCAAGCCAAGGAAACCAAAATGTTCAAAATTCCTTTCTTTGTTCACCACTGCCCTCCTGCCGAGCACATTGGGCAGGAGCTTGCTGATTCCAAGCTGGTAAGTCTTTGTTCTGTAGTTTATAAAGAAAAAACCCAGAAAGCATGTTTTCAATCCTGTTGAAACAGAGCAGACCTACGGATCATGGTTTTCTCCGGCTCATGTCCATTGCCTGGGCCTCTTGGCCTCTCCCTTGGGCTCCTACAGGCCCCTGGGCCCACATCCTGGGCAGAGAGAGACAGCAGGAAGGGCCAAGGACAAAATCAAGGCCTTGTTGGGCAAGACTGGCTTTTCAGGGAGGGGTCCCAACTGGGAGGTGAGTGAGTGAGGCTCTGGACCAAACCACACCGTTAATTTAGCACGATGCCACTGACCTACTTTCCAGTGGATCAGCACAGACGCGTTGCCCACAGCGCCCACATGGCTCTATAGAGGGACATGAGCCTACTGTCCTCACGTGCCCTCAGGTTCCAGTTACCCTTGCAGATACTCTAAAGCTATGCTCTAGGATTCTTGTTCTCTTGTTAGCGCTATCTGGGGGTTGCTGGGCCCCAGTTCCACTATAAATGCAATAAACGCAGCCACCTCCTTTTCTTGCTTCCACAGGGCTTACCTGGGCCTCCAGGACCGAAGGTAAGAATCCACCTCATAAAGCCTTGCACCGGGGGGACAGTTGCCTGGCTGGGGGATGCTGACAGAGCTGAGCGCAGCAAGATGGATCAGGCTCAGCTCACTTCCCAAACACTGCTCTGGCTCCAGCATGTACAGCCCTTCCTTTGCACTCAGGTTGACCAGTAAGCTCTCCAGCTGCCATCCAGAGAACACAGTACTGCCCACCAGAGAGCTTATGTTCTAGTCAGAAACTGAAGGCGGTTGCCTCTGACATGGCCACCATATCCCAATCGAGCAGTGCTTTGCAAGGGGTCAGACCCAGAGGAGGCCTCCAGGGTCCTCTGGTCTTTTGTGAAACCTTACCCAGAAGCTCAAAATGTCAAAAAGATTCTCACTTTGGATCTGGGGATCCGGGGCTCAGGGAATGAAAAGGTGCAAAGTGTTGATCCTCTCCTCCTATTTTGTCACTGTGGATGCCGAGAGCTCTGAGAAAGTGACTTGTCCAGGTTCCAAGAGGGCTGTGCAGCAGCTGAGCAATCTCTGTTAGCCTCAAAGACACCGAGAGCTGTTATCTCAGGGATGGTGGGAGGTGGGCGCTGAAGGAGCAGGAGGATTTGGGAACCTTGAGAGGAAGAGGAATGGCACTGTGCAGGGAACAACACCGACCAGTTTGGCACTGAAAAACCCACTTGGATGGTCTCTTTGTTCCCCCAGGGAGACCCAGGGATCCAGGGCTTCCACGGCCGGAAGGTAAGAAGGAGCGGGTGGGGAGAACCCTGGCTCTCCCACGGGTACCCAGTGGGCCTCAGCGTGGCACACACAGATCAGGAGTAGGTAGTGCACAGTGCATATCTGCACACGCACTGCCCTGTGAGCCTCACAAGTCCTAGGTATAGATAGGAGGGCTATCTATACTATAGAGAGGTATAGATAGGAGGGCTCAACGTGTCCACTTGGGAAAGAGGCACAGAAGAAGCAGGACCTTGGACAGGGAGGTGTCCCAGCAAGACCTCAAGCCCAAATGGTATCTCTGCGCAACCTGGGTGACAGCATCTGGCCTGAAGGAGCCAGGTTCTTGCTGGCCCTCTGTGGGTCTGATAAGTGGAAAGAGAATGACCGCCTCCACTTCCCTGGTGCAGAAGTCTATGCTGAGTTTGGGTTGGGGGCTGGTGGGAGGCCCGCTCTCTGACAGCTCCCAGGCCAGACAGACTGAAGTAGTTCTATACAAACGACACCGATGGAAGCTGACAGTGCTAAATGCCACCATGGAAGGTGCTCTGTGCTTCCAGGGGTAGAGAAATGAGTTCCAGGTTGGGAAGAGTCTGGGAAGTCTTCCGGGAGAAGACAGCCAAATGCTCAATGCTGATGAGTGGGTGTCAGTTATCTCTTGCTGGGTACCAAGCTATCCCAGACTTGCTGGCTTCATTCTTTCTGATTCTGTGGACTGAAGAACTGAGAGTTCCTCCAGTCTCACCCTGATTCCCTGTGCTATCAAATGACAGCTGAGGGCCAAGCCAGCCTGGCACCTGTGCATTTGTCTAGCAGTCAGTGCTGGCTTGGAGCTGGGGGCCACTGTTTTCCTCCCTGTGACCACTCATCCTCTAGTAGGCCACATAAACTACCTCACGGCATGGCGAGCCAGGGCAGTGTGCACATTAGGTCAGCCCCAGGACATAAGCACTTCCCTAGCATCCGTTTGCCTCAGGTTGTCCTGATGGTCAAAGCAAGTCATGTGACCGAGTCCCAAGCATCAGCATGGGAAAGGATTGGTCTTCACTGCTTGATCCAAGGGGTAGCAAAACACTTGTGTCCATTTTTAATCCACCGCTGCAGTCCTTCAGCTGGTAAATTTAAAAGAAAGTGGTATTTTAGACAGCGAAACAATTTGAGCAAAGGCCCAGATGCAGTCATTACAATAACTAGAACCACAGAGTAGTAGTCACTACTTCCTGGGAACCTGCTACATGCCGATCACCACCCTTCAACATGACCTGCATTCTCTCTAACCCCAAACCACCCTGAGGCAGGTGTGACTCTCTTCCTGTTTATTCAGTAAAGGGAAAAACAGAGGCTTACTCAAATCTTGCTTGGAATAGCAGCACCAGAATTCAAGTTGCATCTGGGTCCTTCCTGTGGTTCCACCTGCTGGAAGGCCCATCCTAGCCCTCCATCGCTAGCTAGGGAAGCCTCCAGAGCTTCTGGAGGAGGAAAGTGGTAGGGAGGAGAGGCACGGAGAGGGGAAGGCGAGCCAGGACGAAGAGCACCTCCCAACACTCAGATGCAGTCCTTGCACGCTGCAGTTGGGCAGCGGCTGTCGCCACTTTGTTTTATGGGTGCTTGGAGGGTGAAATGGCGAGACCTGAGAGATCTTTAATTAGTTCTGCATAAACTGAGAAGTTTGCACTGCGTCAGGAAGTAGAAATTATAGCCCCCGCGGTTGCCTCTATCCATTCATGCAGACTCACAAAATTTACTGCCTCCTGGTGTAGTGCAGGGTCGGTTTTCCCATTAGCAGCTGGACCAGCTCTTTCAGGCAGTGACAAGGCTGGAGCCAGTAGAGAGGCCCTGGAGGTCATGGCAATGCCCTCAGCTGGCATCGTACCATGACAGGTTCTGCATCTACTGCAAACAGGAAATCTGATTCCTCTAAAAGGTTGTCCTTAGGATGGAGAAGCTTCCACTGGCGTCTCCAGCATCATGATGCTAGGGAGTCTGGGCCAGTGAAGTGACAATCATAGGTGCAGACTGTAGCAACAATCGTTCCACCCAGGCTGTGTCAGGTGTGCAGAGAAACAAGTACAGTCCTGCAGGTGGAGAAGCAGCTCCTGGCCCCAGGAAGCCAAGCCCCAGACCAAGCCTCCCACAGCTCCTTTTGTTCTGGGAGGAAAGGGAGGCTGCTGAGGGTGTCACTTGCTCTGGAGTGAAAGGCAGGGCCATGCTTCTTTCTTGTGACTGAGCAGTGGAGCAAGTGCCACCGGGTCACTCTCCAAGCATAGCAATTCCAGGTCCACTGGAGGAGCTTCCTAACGGCATTGCAGGTAGAGGAACCAGCATTTTGGGCTCTGTGAAGAGAAGCTTCTATATTAGGCTGGAGGCTGCTGATAGTCCCTTCCAGCTCAGAGACCCACAGCTTCCTGGGCACAGATCGGCTGAACATTCTCTAGAGGAGCAACCCCCTGGTTGTGGTAGGAAATTTGATTTCCTCGATCCTCTGAGCAAGACTTTTAACCCACATGCAGGGCTGTCAGAGTCATCCCGTCCTAGGGCCCTTTCTCTTCATGCCCTATGCCTTCTTTCTCTGCCGTAGTACCCAGTTCTGCCCTTGCACGATGGCCTCTTCTCACAGCCACCTGGTGGGGCTGCGGCCCTGACTCGCCTCCCTGCCTCTCTGGGTCTTTGAAAGGCTCCTGCAGGCTCCACTCCCCCCAGCCATTAGCCTCATACAGCCAGCTGGGCTGCAGGTGGTCTCAGCACCTTCAAGTCTGTGCCAGCCCTCACTCTGCTGGGACCCTCGTCCTGTCACCAGTGTCCCAGTACCTTCTGGTCCACAGCAGCTGGAGGGCCCTGGGACCTGATGGCTAACAGCACAGCTCCACCCCCAAGAACCAGGCCATTCCTCAGGACACTCCAAGTGCATATTCTGCTGCCCCAACCCCATGGGAGTGGACATGTTGGCCTCAGTGATCACCATGCCAAGGCAGATGTTTGCATCCCCTCAGCATCCTAGGATGAAGAGACTTTTTCTTTGATGCCCAAAAACTCATGCAGCAATACTTCACCTCTCCATGTCAGCCTAAATTCAGTCACTCCCTGTCTCATTCAGCCCCTGCTGTGCCCAGTAATTGGAGCTCATCAACCCCATGGTACAGATGAGAAGCCCAGAGAGGTTATTACTTTGCCCAAAGTTGCCCAGCTGGTGAACAGCCATGCTAGAATTAGCAACCTGATCTCATAAATCCAAGGCCAGCAGCAGACTGACTTAGCCAGCCTTCCCTGAGATTTCTCTAGGCTGCGGAGGCTGATCCCCAACTCCCTTCCTTTGCCCAGCACTCTCCCTTTCTTTGCACTGCCCTTTCTGCTCTCTGGAATAGGGCATGAGGAGGAGACACTCACATGGAGGGTGCTTGGTCACAGGTGCTAGGAGGATGGGTCTGTTCCCCGCCCCCGGGCAAAGTAGCTCTGGCAGTAGGGAACATGGAGCTGAGCAGGGTGACCCTCACCCCACGGTCAGGGTGGGAAAGGACTAGCAGGGGGTGGGGCAGATGGGCTGTCTGCAAGCTTCACCTGTTCTGTCCCAGAAACTTGCTATACACCAGGAGGTCTTTCTTGCAGCGCAAGGTAAAGTTTAGCTTCTCAGCCTGTGAAGTTTGCTAATTATAAGTTCCGTCCACTGGACTGAGCCTAGTGTCATCTCAAAGGCCAGCAAGGCCAGCTTCTCCACTGGCTCTTTAAGATCAAACCCCAGTGTGGCCAGCAGCCCTCATATGGCCCCCACGCCCGCCCTGGGCCGGACCTCCTGCCTAGACACTGCTAGTATTATTGTGCACCCATATGGTACCTATTTGATTTATGGGACAGATCTACTTTAAATATGTTGCAAGATGCAAAGTGTGTTTACAACCTTGGCTCTCTGTCAAGAGGATTGATGAGCATTGTCAGATGGATGTGGGTCACAAACCCCATAGGAGCTTATTTCTAAGTGCATCAGAGCTGGTACAGTACTTATCTCACCGTGGGGGCATGCCTGACAGTGTGGTCTGGGTGCTGTGCCTCAGAGTTTACATGAAGGACCTGCCTGAGGCTTACATTCCTTCCTCCAGGCCACAAGCCAGGCAATTTTAGACCAGAGGAGGAGTGACACCAAGACCTCATGCCACAGCCACTCACAACTGTAATTACTCCTCCTAGAGGCCTTGCCCTCCAAGAGGCCTTGTCTCTTCCCAGAGATAAGGACACCCAGCAGAAGAGATCCCATGGGTGCTTCCTTACTCCTTCTACTAAAGGGTATGCCGATTCTGACCTGCCAGTCAGTAAAAGTGTATACAGTGCATATGAGTCTATAGAATGATAACCAGCATTGTTATAACTCCCTCTCTGAGCCTCTTCCACGTGCCAGGTTGGGTACCCAGCACTCCATGTGCACCATTTGACTGCCTCCCTGTGATAGCCTCAGAGACATGCATTACTCTAGTCCCAGTTCATAGATGAGCAAAATGAGACTCACAGAAGCTCCTCCACCATCTGCAGCTAGGAAGTCATGGAGCTGGGTCTCTCTGGCTCACAGCCTTGCTTGGAAGGGCTTTACTACCTGTCTCAGCGGGCACCCAGGGACCCCATGACTTAGCCTTTCCCCAGGAAGGCAGGGAGATGGAAACTAAGTTGTTTCCTCCCTGGTGAGAAAAGGTGTGGCTGGATTCAGGTCCTGCCTGGAGCCTCCTGGCTCTCAGCAGGTAGCTGGAGGGTTGGTGGCAGAGGATCTGGTGCCTTGTGTAGGTGAAGGGAAGAGTCAGGGCAGTGCTTTGCCCATTAGCACTGACTCAGCTGAGTCCCCAGAGAGTTGGGGTGGTCCCTGACTCCTGATACAGCCAGGGCAGCGTGTCTCGACCTTGGTGACATCTGTTCCAGAAAGCTTCCCTCACTCCGTGCTCCCAGAGGGCCCTAGTGACCCCAGGCCTCTTCCCATACATCAGAGGGCTCCATGCCGGTGGGAGCCTGTGGGTGTGGGGACAGCATTTTCTTTCAAAGCCATGAAATCCCAGTGGGGACATCCAGACCATTTAAATGAAAGCAGATCAAAAAACTGAGACACAGGCCCCAGATCTGAGGCCTCACAGGGGCTGGAGCCCCAGCCCTGTACTCTCCAGGCCGTTTCTCCTGCACTCCAAAGTCTACAGATTAATTAGAGCTGACTTTTTCTTTTTGGAACTAACTACAAAATCAACCGATCGCAAATTGAGATTAGAAGCCAGCCGCCCTTCCAAAGCCCTGCCCTTCAATAGGGCACCCGACCCCGGTAATTCCCCAGATCACTTCCTGCCGGCCCTAATTACCGGAGCACAGGGGACCTAGGATTTCCGTGGTTCCGGTCCTCTCTGGCCTGGAGACCCGCTGGGGCAGGGAAGCAGGAACTACGGGGCCTTTTCCAGGAAGGATGGCCTGGGAACTCTTTAGAGGGAAGAAAGGCATGACCCCACCCATCCACCCCACTAGTTTCTCCAGTCCAGGACAGGGCCCTGGACCACTCCCCACTCTCAGATGGCCTTCCTCCTCCCCTGCAGAGAACAAAGGCTCTGTGTGCCTTGCCTTCTGCCCAGAACAACCCCTCCCCACAGCCTCCTGTCGGGGAGATCCATTCATCTCCTGAGTCTCTACCTGACCTTTACTGGCTGGGGAGCTGAATGAACTTAAAGTTCCCCCACCTCCCTCTACACCCTCTTCTTGCCAAGTTCCTGCCCAGCTTGTTCAACAAAAAGTAAATCACGGTGTAAGAGGCCACTTGCACACAACCCAATACAGCCTGCTCCATCCTGTCCTCTCCACGGACAGGCCCTCCCACCTGGAGCCTGTGCAGAGAAGAGGACACAGTGATGCTGGGCCTTGGGGAGTCTGAGCTGCAGTTCTTAGGCAGGAGCAGGGACAGGCCCTCCAGGCCATTTCAGGCAAACCCTCCCTACCCACCGTGTTCCCCTGACCTTCTTAACTACAGTGACTACAAACCATCCCTCCAGGCATCAGTTCTTGACATCAAAGTTAAAGAGCCAGCCTCCCAGAGGGGTGGCAGGGCCCTTTGCACGCTTGGAGCACCAAATTCCCCAGCCACAGGGTAGCCCAGACTGGTGGCTGAGCTTCCCCGCTGGGAAGACAAGGAAGGCGGAGGTAGAGAGGAAGGGAGGCCCTTGGGCTTGGAAAGACTGGCAGACCAGTCCCCTGAAGATAAGCACAGACGTGAGTGAGCAGATCTGAACCAAGCACTTCCCAGCCTACATCCTTGAAGTAGGAAATCTTAAGAGAGCTGGAAGAGGAGGTGCTGGGTAGCAGATCTCATAAAGACGTGCCCCAAGGAACCACACTATGAACAGTCGCTGTCCTTCAGCAGCAGCCTGTCCCCTGCAGATGTGCCCTTGTCACAGCACCCTGGCTCCTGGAGGATGACTGGCCCTGTCTGCCCTCACGCACCATCCAGGAAGCAGTGTTTCCTGGTCTGGGGGAAGCCCAGACCCCCACCTCAGGGGCCAGCCCACAGACTGGGGCCCTGAGCAGCGAGACTAATGAGAGTAGGGTGAGCTACAAGGGGTCAGCAGGGCACCTCTGCTTCCTGCCCTGACGAGGGGATCAAGGGAGCCTGGGTCATGTGCAGAATGGAGAGACTTGACCTCGAGGGGAGGGGCAGAGGTCACCACCCTAATGAGCAGGGCTGCTGCCCGGGAGGCACAGTCTCTTCCAAGATGTGTGTGAGACAGAAGCCTAGCTTCCTCCCTGGCTAGACTGTCCCTCTGCGGGTGGGAGGAGGGGAGAGTGGGGCCCCACTGCCCCTCCTGGACCTGTATTTCATCCAGTACTGAGCCCCTCCCCCAAGAAGCTACCAACAGAACAAGCATTGCCCTCCAGCTATGGTTCCCTGCCTCCTACAGGCTGCTGGGTAGAGGTGGGCAGCAGGCATCCGGTCTAATCTCATTGTGCAAGCCAGGAGCCTAGACCCACAGAGGGAAAGTGGACACACAGATGCCCCGAGGGCCATGGAAAAAGGAGGAGGGGGCAGGGGGAAACTGAGGAAAAGAGAGAGGAAGAGGGACAGTGGACAGGCTCTGAACAGCGGGTATTTCCAAGCTGATCTTCCACCGCACCCCCTACCAGGGGCTCTCTCTGGGGCCTCCTGGCTGAGTCAACCTGGTGGAGTCACTCAGAATGTTAGCAGAAGACCCTGGCCCTCCAAAGGGAAGCTGGCGCTCCAGAGGGGACTTGGACAACTGTGGCAAGAATGGCAGACTTCAGATGAGGGCCTGTTGCACCCTCTGCTGGCCACGGAGCAGCCCTGCACATGCAGGAGCCCCACCTCCTGGTGTTTCCAAGACCCCAGGCTGAACTGCTTTCACCCCACTGACACAGACCTGGGGACCCAGCAGAGAGAGAGCAGCCTGCAGCAACTATCTGAGGGAAGTGGACAGAACATCAGATCACCTGATGTCGGGGTGGCCACAGGGCACCAGCACCTGGACATGGGGAGAGAGCAAAGCAGTGTTCAAAGCCTTGCTCTACACAACCCTGGCAGCCATCCCTGGCCTCCCTGAGCCACTGCCTAGCAGAGAGACAGGAGGCACATCTGCCTGCATGAGAAGGCCCCTTGGAGCTGGAGGGGAGGCTTGGAAGGCGAGCATCACATGCAGAGCATTGCAGTCAGGGCTGCGCCTTTCTCTGCTCTTTCCACAAGAGGGAACTTAATGAATGGGGCATCAGTTTAATGGCTGTGGTCACTTCCTGAGGTCACCTCCCCACCTGTGCTGAGGGGTCACTGTCAGGGGTAAAAAAGGAGTTTGGCATTTGGAGCTAAAGATGCTGGCCTTCTGCAGAATTCCAAAGAGCATGAAGCTGAAGTTGACAGGCAGATGTCCATCTGTGCGTGCAGCATGGTCCCTGAGGCACTGCAGCCAGCAGTGAGCCGTGGGGATGGCAAAGGGCTGCACAGAGGGCCGATACTTGTCCAGATCCTGAACAATACATAGGGGCTTCTGTTGAGGGAATGGCAGAAAGTGTGACTGTGTTTTCAGGGACACAGATAATAGTTGATGTAGCCCAGAATGAGAGGTGAAGAGGTGAGGAAGGGAGTGGGTGTCAGAACGCCATGCCCAGGAACCTGGCCCTTTTCCTAAGGTCAGTGCCCAACAGAAGAGACTACGGGCAGTGGAGGTGCCTCGCCCAGCCCATGTTTTGGAAGCTTGCCTGGATGCCAGCCCAGGACCTATCACTGAGGAAGAGGGCAGAAGTCACTCTAGTCTGCAGCAGGATGAAGGAGGACCAGGACTGCCTGTAAGATGGCAGGGAAGAGGGAGCAGACACCCGAACATGTGGGGCCAGGTGCCCCTGTGCCCCACAGCCTGTGAATGCCAGCCTGGTCCACAGGTCCAACACTCAGACCTTGTAGGGCAGCTTCCTAGGAGCAGGCCTGGCAAGGCTCTGTGTGACCCATGCGCAGCCCCAACCTTCAGATGGCAAAGCTGCAGCAGGCTGGCAGCCGTCACCTTTGCTGGACAGCACCATGGGCCTGGCTGCAGCTTCCCGCTGGGGTTCCCTGTGGGCTGCAGCTCCTGAAGACAGGCTCTGCCCTCCTTCCTCCCCTGATGTGGCTGGTTAAAGTCTCGGCACATCTACCCTTGGCACATTTGTCACCGCCTGTCATCTCCATCTCCCGGTGGTGTGTCCGTCTTTCCAGCTTCACCCAGCCCATCAATGCAGCGTTGTCACCGGGAGATAAAGAGGTCGAACGTAAGGAGGAGCCGGGCTGAGATGGCAGAGCAAAGCTCATGACACCCCAGAGAGGCCACAGATGGCCTGGTGCCTCGGGACGGGCATGGCCAGGAAGGGGTAGAGAGAAGTGGACACGTGCAGGCCCAGGTCCACAGGCCTCAGGAGAGTTAGGCCCAGGATGAAGAGAAAGGGGTGCCCCTGTCGCTTAGTCAGCAGGCACCGTCCTAGCACACCTGCTGCAGAGAAAAAGGGACACGAAGTACCGGGCAGGGGCGGGGGCAGGGATGTAGTAGTCCGCAGCCACGTGGGCTGCTCCTGCCCATCGCCCTGCCCCATCGCACTGAGATCCAGGCTCAGCGGGCCACCGAGTGGCAGTGGGTCTTGAGCATGTCACCTTCCTCGCTGCACTTGGATTCCATTGGGTGGCCTCTGTCTCTGAGGGCCCTTCCTGCTCTGAATCTGTGACTTGGTGTCATGCAGGGGCGTGGCCCACATGGCTATGGCCACAGCAAGGTCCTCAGAGCTGGTGGGAGCTGGATAGCCATGCAGCAACCAGGCAAGCATTCTCACTGACGTCCTTGCAGGCCACGGGCCGAGTCTGGCCCTGTTCTCACAGCCTCTCTTATTCCTTCCTGCAGGGAGAGCGGGGCATGCCAGGGATGCCGGGCAAGAATGGAGCCAAGGTATCTACCGTTCACGCACCCCGAGCCACGCCCCCCACAACCAGCCCCTCTCCCATGCTCTGGGGAACCCCTGGAGTCACAGCTCCTCCTTGAGCCCTGTCCTGCTTGTGCCTTGCTGTAAATATGAGGTGCACATTCCCTCTACCCTCCCCTCTGCCGAGTTTACCTGGCCTCCATCTATCCCCAGCACCTTCCTGACTGGACCAGGCCTCCTCTGGGGTGTCTGAGTCATAAAACCTTTCTCAGGTAACTCAGCACCGGCCGCAGTCCTGAGACCCAAATGGGGAGTAGGGAACCAAAAAGATCACCTCCACTTTGAATTTGCTGAGTAGCACTTGGGGCAACAACTCGCTTCAGAGTAGGTGGTCTTGGGCCACTGTGGAAACAGGGTTCACTCCCAGCCACCTCCAGTCCATGAGGGCAGCAGTCCAGAGAAGCATGGGTGAGGTCCCCCTCCATACACGCTCGGGGCTGACTACACTTGGCAACGCCAGCTCCTTTATCTAGTGTGGTTCGCCATTCTCCCCACCCTCATTCGACTGCCCAACCCCCATCTCTCCTTCCTCTTTTGTTGCTCCCGACACCCAGGGATACCCCCTCTAGTCCAGCTGCTACCCTGTGGTAGTACCACCCTAGTATGCCTCCTAGGAACCCCAGCAGCTCGGCTACCCCATGCCTCATCCCCAGATGCCCTCCCGGGGTGCCAAGCTCAGCACTGGGCTCTCCCCACCCCCAGGAGCCAGTAGAAGTGACCGTCCTCCTCCTGTCCCACCTTGTCCATGCTGCCCATGACTGCAAAAAGCCTTCATGCCTTTTTCTTTCCCTGCCAGGGGGCTCCTGGGACCACCATGGCTGGGATGAAGGTCAGTAGAAGTTGTGACTCCACCCATCAGGGCAGGATGGGCAAACTGGTGCCCAAGACAGGAAGGGACAGCAGGGGCGCAGTGGTATGGCTGCTGGGCCAAGCAGAAGACACACAAGATTCGAAAGCACTTTGCACATGCCAGACGCACAACCTACAGACAGATGTTCAATTAAGCCTTGCAAGCAAGGGGCAAAGACTTACCAGCCGGGGCTAGGTGCTTCCCTAGCCTGCCAGCAGGCACCCAGAAGCCAGCTCTTTCCTGTGTGCTCTGGAACTCAGCAACCACATGCTTCCAAACTGCAACAGGGGACAACAGAAAGGGTCTTTCCCCTGAACTCCCACCCCAACACTCATTCACCTGGGAGGCAGGTGGGGCACCCTAGAAAAGCACTGACCTCTGCAGTAGGTGTGTTTGTGGGGGCACCATGTCCAAACCACAGGCTCCTTCCCCCTCCTCCCTCCTGGGTTACCCCACAAAGGTTCCACCTGCCACAACCCACACCTAAAGGAAGACGAGGGCCCTGTAAAGGTAGTGGCCCAGGAGGCCTCTGCCTAGCAGAGGAAAGCCAGGCTGGCCAGATACTTCGCCAACACCCTTGCATAGGACCCCTTTGCTCATTTGTTCCTGCGTTTTCTCTCACACATTTCTTTTCTTGAATCTTCCTTTTGTCTACACAGGGTGAGCCGGGGACCCCAGGAGCCAAGGTATGGATGCATAGGGTATGCCCTGGGCCACATGGTACACTCACAGGGGAGGTGGGGTGAGGCAGAGGGGCTTCTGTGTTTTGCTCTTGGTCACCCTGAGACCAGCCTGGACCCGGTTGAGCCACTCACTTGTCAGGAGCACATTGCCGGTGGCATTCTCTTTCCTGAAGCCTGACCTGTAGCTCACCAGCTGCAGGAGGCAGTGACTGCTGCCCCCTCACCCCCTGTACCTGCAGGACTCTCTTTCATTCTTGTCTAAGACAATAAGAGATGTAATATGAAAAAATATTTCCATGGCCAATTAAGTTTGAGAAACACTGGGTTAACAATATTACACAGGTTTCTTGGCTGCGGGCCTTCTCAGAGCCTTTAAGATGCTAACCATCCACTGGGAAACCCTAAAAAGGCAGCGTCTTAGGCAACATTAGCAAAGCTTTTCTGCCCAGTGCATCCTTGATTTACGAGGAGGAGCTCAAGGGCACAGTATTCTGGGATCTCTGGTCTCTGATCACTGCCCATCCACCTCACCCTACCCTATCCTCTTATCAGTGACTTTCTCTTCTTACAGCAGGGAAGCCAGGGCCCTCAGGTTTGCTGGGAAAGAGGGGCACAGGGTAGGACAGCATTATCTGAGTATCCCCTTTCCCCTTCCACACCTCCGCGGTGGGTGTGCTGGCTGCTGTGTGCTGTGGGTGCATGCATGCCAGGAACAGAGGAGGCAAGCTGGGCCAGCAAAGCTGACGCATCCGTGCTCAGAGCACGCCGCCCCTTTTGGGGACCTGCCTGCTGTGTTCCTGCGCGTGGTGGTTCACTGCAGGCCAGGACCTGTGGCCTTTCCCTGTAGACTGGCCTGTTTTAGCAGGGACACTCAGGCTGGGTCACCGCCCAGGAGCAGCCCAGGAGCAGCCCAGGCAGGGCCAGGCAGCTGGGGCCTCCTCAGTATTCACTCCCCTCCCATCTCCCGGGCCCTGGCCGCCTCTCCTCAAGCCCTCTTGGCTGCTTGCATTTTCCCACCCAGCCTGTACCTAAGGGCATGACACTTGGAGACTTTCCATGTCATCTTTTGGGGCTCCAGCTGGAAAGTTCATTGGGCCCGCAGACCACATGATGGCCCCAGGGCCCCCGCTTCACGTTGTTGCCTCTGGAACCATCGTTCCCCGGTGCCAGGAAAACAGGCTCTTCCTATGCTGATCCTCACTAAGCCCCCACTGGGGACACTCAGGGGCTCACCTGACAGTGGGCACGGATATGGACTGAAGCCCTAAACTTCAAGGTGACTGTGTTAGATGATAGGGTTGTAGAAGGTAATGAAGGTGACATGAAGTTGTAAGGGTGAGCCCCTCATCCAATGGGGTTGGGGGCCCTATAAAAAGAGGAAGAGACATCTTTCTCTCTTGTGTGAGGACACAGCAAGAACACAGCCATCTGTAAGCCAGAAGGAGGGCATCGCCAGAACATGGCCCTTCTGGCATCTGATCCCAGACTTCCAGCCTCAGAACTGTAGGAAGAGAGACTGATGCCATGCAGGCCCCGGGCTGCGGTGTTTTGTCCTGACACCAGAACAGACTCACCCAGGAAAGAGAACCTCAGGAGACCTGAGGCTGGAGGAGACCCCACACACTCGGGGGAAACTGTCCCCAGGAACACACCCTCCTGGGGCCTGGCTGGCTTCATCCGTGAAAAGAAACCAGGGTTCATTTTGTCTCTAAAGTACTCTGTGAGTCACGCCTAGGGGAAATCAAAGCGTTCTTCAATAGTGGACAAAGCTAGTGAGGGAACTGCCACATCAGAGACTGCAGTAGAACTGTTTGCTCCTGGTTCTAGAGGCCAAAAGTCAAACCCAGGTGTGGGCAGGGCAGGCTGCTCCTGAGGGTTACGAGGAAGCATCTGCTCCTGTCTCCCCTCTGTCCACTGGTGGCTTGGACTATCTCCCCACCTCTCCTCCATCCTCACATGGCACTTGCCCTGTGTGTGTCCAACTCCCCTGTTTATAAGGAAACCAACACATTGCAGAGGTCTGCCCCAGCAGGTCCAATAGGACCTCGCCTTAACTAATTATACCTGTAGTGACATGCTTCCCAAATAAGGCACCATTCTGAGGAACAAGGAGGTAGGACTCAGCATTTGAATTTGGGGAGCACGGTTCAATCCATAACAGGAAATAAACTTCCCAAAATAGTCCTTGAAAGGCAAGGTTCTGGGAGATGGTCTTCCCCCAGAGACAGGAGGAGGTGAGCAGAGAAGATGGGGGGCTCTAGGCTGGACAATGAGGGTGTGGGAAGGTTTCCAAGGAAGGAAGCGCTCCCCCAAGTACTGGCTTTCTGAATATCTCATCCATCCTGGGGACCCCAGAAAGGTCTAACTGCTGCTGGCCTCAGTGGTGATCTGTGGCCAGCGTTACTCGCTGCCCTGAGTGATGCGGGACAAGGTCCTATGGGGAGCAGTGATCCAGGCTGTCACCAGGTGCAGTGGCCTGGGGAAGGGCCCAGTCTGGGTGGGGTCTGGGAGGAAGTGGATCACCTGTGGAGGGGAAGGTAGACAGGCAGGAGGGAAGCAAAGACATCCTGGAGAAACAACTCCTAACCTCTGCCATCTGCCTCTCCCCACAGGGTGAGAAGGGGGCTGCCGGCTCCCCTGGCGTCCCCGGCCTCCTGGGACAGAAGGTAGGTATGAGTGAGCTCGGAATGCTGGCTCCCTCTAAGACCTCTGTGTCCTCCCCAGCCCCACGCATTCCCTCAGGCCCCAGCATTGGAGGTGTCCATCTCTCAGAAGGGGGGAAAGGGTGGCTGGACCACAGCCAGATTCCGGTTTGGGGGAGGGACATAGCTAAAATATGCCCTACTTCAAAGAACCTGGTAGCTATGACCCGGTTGGATTTCTTTACAAATACTCTGAAAACCTGTCCCCAGTCACAAGCCCTGAAAGATACTTCATTTAAAGACATTTTAAAAATGAAGCCATTTTAAAAAGACTTGAGGTTAAATAAGACTGGGGAAGGTTGCATAAGATAGGCCCCTTGGAAGTCGCGTTGCTCCCCAGCCTGCTGGAGGCTCTGAGCACACTGCAGTGGAGGCACTGACAAAGCTCCATGTCACTCTGCAGTTCTCAACACTGTTTAGCCACCACATCCTTTTATCACATCTCAAATATTCCCAAGCCTCTGGGGAGTGTTCCACAGAACACACTTTGGGAAACACCACGCAAGCCCCAGTGCTGCTGGCAGATCCCTCATTTTATCACTAAACCTGTCCCCTCCAAAGTCATCAGTGTTATGCTCCCCTCAATCCCACAGCCAGGTCAGGCTAGGTGGGATCTGAAGACCTCTGTTGGGAGCCCCCAGGCCTTTAGTGTCCCTTGGGCACCCAGCTTCTCTGCTCTTTTGAACTGGAGGAGACAGCAGGCGAGGTGTCAACCGCTCCAAGAGCAGCAGCAGCCTGTGACCTGACTCTGCCTTCCCCCTCAGGGAGAGAAGGGTGACACTGGCAACTCCATTGGAGGAGGCAGGGGGGAGCCAGGCCCTCCAGGGCTCCCAGGACCCCCTGGCCCAAAGGTGAGTCTTTCCTGGAATCGGGTCAAAGGGGTTGTCTTCAGCCCATTCTCAGGATCTCTGTGTCCTAGACACTGCGACTTCTCTGTCCTTCTCCCGCCCCAAGTGTGTAATTTTCCCAGTGGATTCAGGAAAGATCACATGGACCAAGTTCCTGCTTCTAAGCAGGTAACCAACCTTCCAGGAGCTATGTCTCCCCTGGGGTTCAGATGGCTAAGATAGACCTCAGTCAGGGACTGCTGGCCACAGGGCCTTGGCATAACTGGGAAGCCCCCACTCTCCTGCTCAAGATGAGTTGCAGTTGAGGCAGTGCACTCGTTCACCCCGCCAGCGTGTATCCAGAGCCCTGTACGGCGAGTAGGGCTGCAGAGAACCTGCCTTCGCCTCATTCACGATCTACCAGGAGAAGCAAACCCACAACTCACAGTCTAGAGCGCAGGGAGCCATAGGATCCCGCAGAGGCAGGCAGGTGAAGTGGCAAGCAGGACTGCTAGACAAGTCCACCTGCCACCTTGACTGTGGCTGAGCAGATCTTCCAGCCGAGCAGCGTCTTCACCCACGCAGCCCTGCCACCAGGCCCCAGCACTGACCCACTGAGCCAGGCTATGGGGCCTGCCACGGCTTGGGGCTCAACTGGGAGCTGGGGAGCTTTCCACCACTTCGCTGCATGCTGGGACAAAGGAAGGCAAGGGGAAGCTAGAAGGCTGTGTCCCCAAACTCTGGTCCGCTTTCCAGGTCCAGACAAAATGTCTGTAAGTGAAGTATTTGGACCAAGCCCCTCCTGCCCACCTCTCTCCCTATCTTCCATCCTGGAGTTCCTGGAGTCGCCTCCCCTGATGCTCAGGGCCCTCATGTGCCCCTCCGTCACCCAGGCAGGACCCGAGGAGTTGTGCCTTCCCAAGTGTCCCAGGTCCAGTCAGGGGCTGCAACTGGTCCCATGTATACTAACCAAGAACCAAGAGAGCCTTGGCAGGGCATCTAGACACCAGTAAACCGCACAGAATTCGCAGGAGCAAGAGAGTAGGCAGGAAAGGCCTCCAAAGGAGGTGCAACCAGGCCGGGCCGGTCAAGGGATCCAAGGCAGCTGGGTGAGAGTTAGTGGAAGCCAGTGGGGAAAGAGAGGCCAAAGACTAAATCCAGAACAGGAGCAGCAAGACCACCTTTTACCCCTCACACCATGTGTCTTCTTCCCCAGGGAGAAGCAGGTGTTGATGGCCAGGTTGGCCCCCCAGGACAGCAAGGAGCCAAGGTATGGACTTCCCCTCCACATATCCACCAGCTGCAGGATGAGGGTCCACTGAGAGAAACAGGCTGTCTCTAGACTGGACCGTAGGGCTGGACTCCAGGGCACAAAGCGGATGGACCATGACCCTGGCTTCCTTCTGGTTGGCTTGATGCTCGCCACCATCCACGGGAATAGCAGTTGTAGAAAAGGCAGCCCAGGGTTGGGACACTTAGGTTAGCGAGTGACACCAAGCTCCAGCTTCTGGCAGTTCCCCAAGCCACACGTCTAGTCAGGGCTCTCCCAGCCTTCCAGCTACTCCCTGTGAAAGGCTTGCGTCCCTCAAGGGGAGACAGGTAGGTAGGGGACAGCTCCCCTGGAGGTGGCAATGGCTGCATACTCCACCAACTGCCTGCCTGTAGAGCAAGTCATCAGACTTGAAATAGACCAAAGGCTCCTTCTCCTGTGTCTTGTCTTTCTATCTTGATTTTTTCCCTTAATATTAACATTATCTCTGGAAAATTAGGCCAGTGGTTTGTTTATCGCAGTTGACATCTACTCCCCATTGCTCTGCCCTGCTCCTTCCAACACAAACAATCCCTTAGCCCCAGCCTACTATGGAAGGTCGGTGTCCCTACACCTGTATCCGCCTGACTTCCTTGACCCCCGCGATTCATCCTGCATTTTGGCTGTTTCACAAGCAAAGTGGTCCCTGAAAGACCAGACAGGCTCTCAGGGCACCATCATTTTGTACCCAGGCAATGGGCAAAAAAGTGGCTGAGCCTTTGCCACCTGTGCAGAATGGAAATCAAGAGAAACAAAGGGCAGGGCTCCTGCTCCCAAGCGAGTAGCTGACTGGGGGGACTTGGGAGAGGCAGCCTGACGGACAAAGGGGTGTTACCAATAACTGATGTGGACAGAGAGAATACCATCAAGTGCCAAGCGGGAGGAACTCAGAGGAAGAGACGGGTAGGACAGGGGTTCAGGGACAGTTCCTGAAGGGCCAGAACTTGCCCTTTAACACCCAGAGGCATCTGCCTCCCGGTGGCCTGTGTCAAGATGAGCCTCCTGGCCCCCTGCAGGGCCCCTCACACACACCTGGCCGTCAAATTCCCCTGCACCCAGCTTTCTCAGCATTTTCCATTCATTTTGTCATGCAACAGGGGCAGCCAGGAGCAGCCGGACAACAGGGACCAGCTGGCCCCAAGGTAAATGTATCTCTAGTGCCTCTGGACTCATAATGCAAAGCATTGGGGTCTTGAGGGCAGGGCAGGGAGGGGAAGAGTATGCTGCTCCCAGGTGGGAGGTCTGCATGGCCACTGTGATTGGACCTAGCTTCTCTAGGCCTGCCTGTCTTGACTGTTGAAACAGAGGCTATTATCTGTTCTGTAGTCCCTGTGCACCCTCTGGACTGCCTGATAGGTCCACCGTGGCCACGCCAGATCACCCTGGGTGCAGGTCTATCCAGCCCGTGTGGGCTGCAGACCCTCTGATTCCTCTGGGTCAGCCCCTGGTTGAGATCTCATCTGCCTTCTAGGGCTCCAAGGGAGAACCCGGGAAAGGAGAAATGGTGGATTACAATGGAAACATCAGTGAGGCTCTCCAGGTGAGTGGGCTGCAGCCCAAAGGCTGGAGATCTGAAGGTTCTAGAGGACCTCGGCCCTGACCTTCAACAGGCCATTGAGCAGCTTCCAGGAAGAGCTTACCCGCTCCTGCTGTCCTTTGGCCTCTTGCTGTGCAGCATGCGGGCAAATGCTTCCCATTATTTGGCATCAAGTGGCCTGGATGGGCTCGGCTGGCTCTGGATAACTCTGGGCCCTAATGGAAGCATCCCGGCACCCTGTATGGAGCTGTCCATCCAGAGCTCTGTATTCCAGCTCCCCAGGACACGTGACTCTCTTTGCACATGGTAGAATCTGTCTTCTATCTATCTCTCTTTAGTGTCAATTTTACCCTATTTCAAGTACATGTGAACTCCACTTTTTAAAGCAAAGTGTCCCAACCTTAGCCAGGGTTGATGACTATGGCAGTGGGATGGAGAAGCTGTCCTGGGTGTTACAGGACGTTTAGCAACATCTCCCCTGACTAGCTATCAGGAACACGCCACCTGCAGTTGTGACCACCAAAGGTCAGGCATGAGCAAAGGTCCCCTAGGAGACAAAGCCACCCCAGACTGAGAACTCTTCCTGCAAAAGAACCCATTTGTGTGCATGGATTCATTTACAAGGTGCCCACAACCATCCTGCTAACCTACTTTGTGAGTGGTTCTGTACTTTGCTATACTGTGTCTTTCTAAGGACAGGTGTGGGAAGTCTGGGTTCTGGGAGAACAGAAAAGAACAGGAGAGGCCCCAGAGCAGGGGGTTAGTGGGAGAAGAGTTTGCCTCCTTCCCTTTTTGCTAAAAGGGAAGAGCGTTTGCTGTCACCACTAGGAGCAGCATTGGGCGCATAAGATGCTGGGAGTTCCCTGCCCAGGTGACAAACCTCTGGGAGAGGTGCGGGTGGCATAAAGCTGGGAGCCATGGAGCCCACCCAAGGGGTCTGCCTCCGCCTGTGCTCTTCACGGGACCATGGTGGGGCAGAAGGGACCTTCCAGATAGCTCTGGATCTACCCTTCAGCTAACTGCATGGTGTTGCTTTCAGGAGATCCGGACACTGGCCTTGATGGTAAGTCCTCCTCCTCCCTGGCTTTCCTGGGACACTGGGCTGGGCACAGGGAGGGCAGCTGGGAAGCGAGCACGTGAGTTCTCATCTCCAGGAAGCACACGCCAGGCTTCTGGGCAGAGCTGGGCCAAAGGTGAGCTGGCCTGGGACAGGGCAGGGGCTGGGCCTCTGGAGCACCCAGGCCCTAGCTGTTCACCAACACAGCTGTCCCCTGGTGGCACTGTAACTGTGTCACTAGAGCTCTGCTCACAGCTGTGTGAAGGAAGCAGCAGCATCCAGGAGCATGTGCCGACGTTTCTCCTTTCTATAAAACCAGTAGCAACCCTCCACATGTCCCCTTTCCTAGAAATCGTCTCATTATGTGTGCTTGGAAAACCAGTGAACTCCAAGCTGAGATTAGCACACATGGCTATCAGTGACGGGCTCTCAGGCAATACTCACAGTTAAAGTAACCACTCCTAGTTTCACTTCCAAGGTGGAGAGGGAGGTGAGACCGTGAAGTCCTCAGACTATAGGAATTTCAAGTCACCTGGTATTTTTTGTGACTGTGTGCGCAGACACAAGCTCAGAATCAAATGCCACTTACAGCCCATCCCAAACCTTGATTGATATTAACTGGATAATTCTGAAATCAATGAGCTTTAGTTAGGGGACATTAAAATACATCATTTGAAATAACTACTAGAAATAAAATTTTCCTAGACACTTTTTTCTTTTAAAACCAATCTAGGGTACAGCTCACAGTACAATGTTCCCACCTTAAGTATAGAATTCGATGAGTTTCACAAATGCAAATGCCATGTATCTGCAGAAAGTTCTTTCATAAACGCCAGGGAGTCGATCCCACACCACCCCAGCCTCAGGCCACCACGGACCTGCTTTCTGTCCCTGTGGACCTCGTGTGTCTTTTCTGGACCTTCATGAAGTGGAGTCACACTTCCAGAAGGACAGTGAGGGAAGGCTGTTCACATGGCTCTAGCCCACCCTCTTCAACCCACACACTCGGTGCTCTCTATTCCTATTCTAGGTTCCCCTTGTTATTTCCTTTGCAAAAAGCCAAGTGTTCCTACCACTGAGGAAATAATTGAAAACAACTGTCAGCCAGCCTCCCTTCGGCCAGCCTCCTCACAGAGCCCTCTGATGACAGCCAGCCTCCTGGGTGGAAAATTCTTCCATGTGTCTCCTCTCCTTTCTTTCCTAGGGACCTCCTGGTCTTCCCGGGCAAATCGGCCCACCTGGAGCCCCAGGGAGTCCAGGCCAGAAGGTAACACTTGCCTTGACCAGGGAGTAAAGATCTGTTAGGACACAGCATCCCTGAGCGATGATGCCAGGGCCACCCCTCGTCTTCCCGAGCCCGCCATGCTCCCGCCTGCAGTTCCTGCCACAGAGCACATGGGCTCTGCCACCCATCATAGCCCCCTCACCCTACCCACCACAGTTGCACCCGCCCTCCCTTGCCATCCATGTGCGGTCTTTCTTCTGGGGTGCTGGAGCCTGGAGATGAACCCCGAGACCCACTGGGAAACCAAGTTGCACCTGTGCAGGGTGGTATTTGAGTCCCACACACCCCAACCATGGCTTTCCCTTGGTCCATACACCCACCCATCCTGGTGCTTTTTCACAGCAAGATCACCCCTCTGTCCCCATATTTGCCCCTCTGCCTGGGAGAGCCCCTGCCCTTCAAGTGCCTTCCCCTCTTCCCTACCTTCCAGACTCCTCATCTTTCAAGCCCAATTCAAGACCTCCCCTGAGCCACCAGGCAGAGCCCGCTGTCCCTCCCTGCTCCCCGGGAACACCAACATGCTTTGCAAGGCGTCCCACTCCTGCCTCCCTGACCTAAGGAAGGGGCTCGGGCTGGTGAAAGAGGAGACAGGAGGAGCAGGGCAGGAGGAGACAGAGCCTGGGGATGCTCAGGGCTCACAGAGACCACACTCTTGCAGTCGTGGCTGAAACACGTACCACGGAGCCAGGTGGCAGGGTGGGATCCTGGTTCCCAGCCACTAACAGTGGGCCTACACAGCGGTGCTGTGGGCTCTGGTCTGTAAAGCAGAGACAGTGAAGGCACCTACCTCTCAGGACGGCAGGAGGAGTAAAATGCTCGCGCTCTGTGGGAAAGTGCAGAGAAGGCTGCTTGCACCCAGGAAGTGCCGCCTAGGTGACAGTTATTACTGCCTCTACTCCAAGAGTCACTCTTAGTTGTTCTGGCTACAGGGGGAGATTGGACTACCAGGCCCTCCAGGACACGATGGGGAAAAGGTAAGAAGAGCCATCTCCAGACAAGGCTCACTCTGGGCACTGAAGGGCTCTGGAACAGGCTAGCTGTGAGACCTGTGGGGACCGGGAAAAGCGGGCGGAGGGGCCGCAGGACCAGCCTGGGGTGGGATGTCTTTGTCTTCTCCAGTCAACGCACCAAAGAGCCCAGGGGTGCTCAGGGCTTACAGAGCCTGTGGTCTAGACATCCTTATCATTTCTTGTCTTTCCCCCTCTCTTCTCTTTTCTCCATGAATGTGCCTAAGAAGTGCTATTGATATTTTCTAAAGGGACCTCGTGGCAAACCAGGAGACATAGGCCCCCCTGGTCCCCAAGGACCCCCAGGAAAGGATGGGCCTCCAGGAATGAAGGGAGAGATTGGATACCCAGGGAGCCCCGGAGAAAAAGGGGAAACTGGACAAGCAGGCTCACCGGTGAGTGGCAGGACTGCTGGTCCATGTCCATGTGCCACCTTTATGCCCAACTTTGGCTCTGCACAATGCCAGCTGCTGCCTGTGGTGGAAAGCTAGGGCCAGGATTTGGGAGAGTGAGAGGTGTTCACGTGGTTTCCCTCAAGCCACTCACTTTATGAAGGACAGTTTTCTGACTCGGGAGAACTGAGTCTTGTTATGTCTTCACCTGTTGTACCCTTGGGAAAGTCCCTAAGTCTTGCAGAGTCTCAGTTTCCTCATCTCTAAAATGGGTACAAAAATGCCTTCCTTGTATACCTACCTCATGGGCCACTGGGGAAAGAGATGGTCAGGGGTGTGGAAAGCATGCAGAAACCCTGTCCCCAGGAGAGGTTGCATGTATGTAAAAGGGGCCTTGGCCGACTCCAGCTGGGCTGCTGTCTTGACCTGGGAGGCTTTTCATGGTTTCCATCTATGAAACAGGCACCATCCAGACCCCCAGCCATGGAGGAAGGCAGCCGTGCGTGTGTGCCATAGGGTCACAGACACTCGGCACATGACCTTGAGCTTCTCTAACAGAGGTCTTTGTTGATCTGTAGGGTCTAGACGGCCCAACTGGGGAGAAAGGAGAACCAGGTGACCAAGGGAGGCCCGGAGCAACAGGATTGCCTGGCCCCATCGGGCTTCCAGGATTTACAGTAAGGCGAGAGGGCCGGGCAGCAGGGGTGTTGGCAGGCAGCTTCAGATGAAGGTGCAGGAGCAAGAGTGCTTCTCACAAGGCCTCCAGCCTAACATCCCATGACAAGGCCGCACGAACCCTGAGCCTGCCGCCCAGCCTGGGGATCTCTAGATAACAGCTCCTCCATTTGAATGCGCACAGGGTTCCAGCTTCCTCCCACACACGCACAGTGACCTGTCTGCAGGTGCCCACCTGGCCCCAGAATGCTGCGCTCTTGGACTTGGAGCCCCTGCCTTGGAAGTGGGAAAAGCCTTAGGGGCCATCCAGTCCCACATCTGACTCAGTGCCAGAACAGGCAGGCAGCTCCCGTTCCATGGCAGGCAGCTCTAAGATGGAGGGGACGCTCGCGGGCGTGGTGGGGTGCTTCCCCATCAGCCTCCCCCTTGACCACCCCGAGGCTCTGGGCTCTGCAGCCATATTCGTTTTCTACTGCTGCATAAAAAGTCTCCACAAATGTAGCAGCTTCAAACAGCACATATTGGAAGTCAGGGCCCTGGCGTGTGCTGGTTGGGCCCCCTGCCCCGGGTCTCATGGGCTGCAGGCAAGGTGCCGGCCAGCTGTGTCTTCATCTGGAGCTGGGAGTTCTCTTACCAGCTCCCCGGCTATTCACAGATTGCAGTTCCTTGCCATGGCAGGAGAGTCCCTGGGCTCCTAGGGGTCGCCTACCATTCCCAGCCACCTGGCCCTTCCCATGCAAGCAGTTCAGCGTACTTCTTCAAGGCCAAGTACCCAGTGCTGGCAAGGTGGGGCCGTGTGTATGCAACATATTTGCAACATAATCTTAGCACACATTACATGTTTTTGCTCGTGTAACATGGATGTGATGATTTGTGACAGTCACAGGAGCGACAGCCATCAACTTTGCCCCATGCCCTGTTCCGTGGTTTAGAAACAAGTCACAGCTCTACCCCAGGCTCTGTCACCACAGGGACCATACAGAGCACCAGCCCCTCCCAAGGCTAGACCTCAGGTCCTTGGAGTCAGGGTTGCAGCACCTGTCTGTCACAAAACCGGCCTATAGCTTCCATGCGGAGGGTAGAGCCAGGCGAGTTTGTCGCAGATGTTCGGGGTGGGCCTGTGCCAGGCCCCCAGGACTCACACCCTGATGTTTTGTGCCTGCAGGGTGAAAAAGGAGAAGCCGGGGAGAAGGGTGACCCGGGAGCAGAGGTAGGTCACACCTGCTCTTCTTTTGTGTCCTAGATGATCATTTGACAAGGGCCTCATCAGAAATGATGGTCTCTCCGGGATACCCAGCATCTCTGTGCTCTAGAATCAAACCCCAGCTGCCTGACCCCGGGAAAGGCCAGAAGCTGAAGGTCTGCGGAGCTTCCTGAGCACCGCATGGCTGGCATTGAGCCTCAAGGCTGCTGCTCTGGGGTTCCCCACTGGCCAGGGCTGCAGGGTTACAGAGCATGCGCACTGTTTCTGTCCTGCTGCTAGAGTCTAGACATAGAAAAATGAACAGAACCATCACCAGTGGCCCCCAGTCCCTGGGGATGAGCACTCGCTGGGACAGGCAAGCATCCCAGAAGCTGTGTCACTTAAACAGGACCTGATGGCTTTGTAGGAATTTGCCAATAAGCGTCAAAGGACGGCTTTCCATGGAGAAGCACAGTTCTTTGACAAATGTGGTGGTGCAGGGAAGAAGAGAGAACAGCAGGGTGAGAGGCATCAGGGAAGAGGTGAGGTTTTCAGAAGATGGATTTGTAGGCTCAGTGGAGGAGGCCAGGGTGGCCACAGAGAGAGGACAAGTGGGAGGAAGGCCTGACCATCCAGCACACCTTAGAGCTAAGGGAGAGGCCCCCAGCCTCCTCCATCCCGTTCCCTGGCCCCTGTCACCCTGTCGTGTTACCAGCCCCATCCACCCCATCTGATGTAGTAACACAGACCTGATCCCGTCCTGTGCAAGTTACTTGTTAGAAATGGAACCCCCAACAAGATGGTCCCAATTGCAAGAGAAGCATCAGACACCAAAATGCTCCTCCCATAAGTATTTAATGGAAAAACTAGAAATAGCTCATATTCCTAAGAAAAGGAAAGGATTAAACAAGTCTTACTAATGCTGCTGCTCATGGTAATAGTCACCGTGATTAACAATTTTCCTCACATCAAGCGCTGCTCTAATCCTTGGCCAGGCGGTGACTCATTGTCGGTCCCCTCAGTGACCAGCACATCACCAGGGAAGGAGGCTTGTGGGAAATGTCACACAACAACTCAGAAAATATGTCTCATGTTAAGTGAGGAAAAACAAAATCAAAATTATATTTATGTATCATCATAAGTATATGTACATTCATATATATTCAACATGTGTAAGTATATAATATGTATATATTCAACATATTTTATGCATTTAAAAATGTGGAAAGAAAAGGCAAAATATTAGCAGGACTTCTCAGCTAGCTAAGTCAGGGATTTATTCTTTTTCTTTTTTTCAGTTCTCTTTTCATAAAATACTGTAATGAGTTTAACTTTTTTTTAGTTTTAAAACTATTAAATAGGAAAAATTGCCATGCATGGTAGCACACGTTTGTAATCCCAGCACTCAGGAGGCTGAGGCAGGAGGCCAGCCTGGGGGCAACCTGAACAATACAGTAAGACCTTTCTCAAAAAAAAATGAATAAATAAATAGGAAAATTTGACTTCAGGGAGGAGTGTATGCAATTCTGTGACCTGTAATACATGTATCGACTTGTATAACCACTACCATAATCCATTTCTTATTTATAATAAGAAAAAGAAAAGTAAGCGTTTTTTAAAGGAAGGTAGAGTTTCCAAAGGTTATTTTTCCTATGAAGTCACTATTAGGGAGCTGTGGAGCCCAAGGGACACTAGGGGCCTGACTGCTGCCACTATAGGCTGGCCTGACAGATGGGTCCTCGGCCAGGCCACACTCCGGGGAATTCTATCCTGGAAAGCCGAGGCACCTGAGAACCCTGAAACTGAGTGGTGTCCCCTACTCAGGAAGGAGCAGGCAGTGGCAGACCGTGCACAAGTGGATGTCATCTTCATCAGCGACAGACCGTGTAGAGAAGTGGCTCCTCCCCTCCACTGTCCAGTCTGAATCTCTTCCGTTGCTAGCAGCCCTCAAGGGGAATGTTCCCCACCTTGTTCCACACCCAGGGGACTTGAGCAGTGTTCTTCAGAGACACTTTCCCCTTCCCCCTCCAGATCGTCAGTTTCTGCTCCTCTAAGACAAGGGTCTCAAACTCAAGTGCCTACAGGGCCCGGGCACACGGCACACAAAGACCAGAGGTCTGAGCAAAGACGGCAGGTAGTAGCAGAGACTGACTGCATCAAGGACCTCAGGTCCCACCCAGTGGGAAAAGCTCTTATTCCTCTCCAGGAAGTTGTTGCCATGCACGGACATGACCTGAATCTAGTGCTACTACACTTTCCAGCTCTTTAAGAAATCTGGAAGAATAGATGCCCTGGGGACATTCTCAGGCAATGTTTTTTTTCAGTGGTGTGCAGGCAGGTGGGTTGCTATGAGTTCCTGAGCCTTCTCGTGGGAAACTGTGTATGGGGCTGGCCTCCCACGGGGGTCCTGCCCTCCAGTGGCCTTGGGAGGACCCTGGGCCGTGTCAGGAGAGAGGACCACATGGAATATAACAGGGCTCCCTTTTGGCTTCTAGATTCCTGGGCCACCAGGGCCAGAGGGGCCTCCTGGACCTCCGGTGAGTTTAGAGGCCTTGTTGGCAGCAGTTCAGTCCACTGTGGTCAGGTTCTCAACATCCCTCCCAGGTTAAAGTTCCATCCCAGGGACACTGGGGAGCCTGCAGCCATGCCTCCTTCTCTGGAAATAGTTGGCCCACACGGCAGCCCTTTCTTTCTCTCCAAGCTCTGCCCAGCATTTCTTAATCCTTTGCTGTCAGACATCTACTCCTCCTTGTCCTCCTCCCTGCTACCCAGCTGGCAAGAAAACAGGACTAAAATAGAAAGTGTCCTATTAAAAAAAAAGGAAGAAGGAAGCAAGTGGCCCATTAACACCAGTCCAGGGGGCCTTCTTGTGATTACAGAAACATAACCTGGGACCCCTTCCCACTGTACCTAGAGGGCCCCCATGCACCCTAATCTGACAAATGCTCATTTGCACCTCTGTGTGGCTCACAGTCCCCGCAGCACTGGGTGTCACCTGTCGTCACAGGTAGAAGTAGTAGCGGCAACAATGACAGTAGCCAACATTTATTCAAACTTACCATGTGCCAACATTAAACACTTTGTATACATTAATTTTTTTCATTTTTGCTGTGTCTCCTCAGTCTCCTCTTCATGAGATTCTAGGTCAGCCACGGGAGCCACAGACAAATTTTCTGTCAGCTCCTGGCTGAAGAAGACTGGCTCCAACTGTACCCAGAGAAGCCCCAAGCAGTACCCCTCTTTACATTCCCTCTGTCTGTCATGGGCAGGGACCCCAGACCACACTCTGCACTCAAACCCCTGCTCTGCTGCCAGCCAGCCCGTGGGCAGGGACGTGAACTAGAAACACAGTTCTAACGCACCTTGTTTTCATTTCACATGCAGGGGCTCCAAGGTCTACCTGGACCAAAGGTAAGAAGAGGTCATGTGAGAGGAGCTGGAGGAAGAGGGAAGAGGGGCTTGACCAGTGAAGGCAGAAAAGAGGGAAAGTGCTTCAGAGGCCCAGCTGACCCATCTCCCTAAATGGTCCCATGTGACACTCCAGCCATGGAGTGCCACCAGGGAAGAACAAGCTCTCACATTCCCTTTAACATCAAGCATTGACACCTGCATTCTTGGAACCCAGAATTTTCCCATCCATCTACTGACTCCACAGAGTGACAGGCTAGATTCTTAGAAAATGTGAAACCCCTTTCCCATCTCATCCGCTCCAGACCCTTCACTCACCCTGAAGTACAGGAGGAAAACAGACAACAGTGTAGCCCAGGACCCCTCCCAGGGCCAATCCCATTGGCCTCTGGTTTGGGGCTCTCCTGACCTCCTCCAAAGCATTGCAAGTGATTAGAAAGGGCTGGAAGCTGGTGGTTGGACAGTGACCCGTACCCTCTGCCCACACTGTTCAGGGAGTTTCTTCTCCCAGCAAGTTTGTGAGCCTCTGAGGTCTGATAGTGGTGTTTTGGGCATCTACCAGCAAATCCTGCAGGGTCCTAGCTTTCCTGCCCTGCAGATGGTCCCCTGTCCTGAAGCCTGACCCAGAACTGCCCTGTGTGTTGTTCCCACTCTGTTCATCCTCTTTGCTGTGGAGGATGCTAACTATGACAAAGACAGGCTAGGGATCTGGGGATTCTTGGCACCCCCAGCCTGCCACCTCTGGCCCAGCCACCTTCACCTCCTCCTCCTCTATAAACCAGAATGAGGTGGGAAGGAGCTGTCTGCGGCAGGCCCTTTTGTGATCTCCTCCATCTCCCTCTCCTGCAGGGGGAAGCAGGACTAGATGGAGCAAAAGGAGAGAAGGGTGTCCAGGGAGAAAAAGGAGACCGAGGGCCTCTGGGATTACCCGTAAGTATCTGGGCCCAAGCAAGACCACTGTGAGGAGCCCACTGGGGTGGCCCTGACGAGGGACTGGGGTGAAAGCTGCTTGAAAGCAGGTTCTAAAGTTCTAAAGGTTCTAAAATTCTGAGTATTCCAAGGTTCTGTGTGGCCTTCCTTCCCACCCGGGCAAGACCACAGGCTTTAATTTTCTGAGCATCTCCCCCAGAACAAGCCTTGCCTTGGTGCTGGGAGAATGTGAAGCTAAGTCGGACAGGTTCCCACCCTGAGGAGGTCAGATGGAAAAGCAGAGGGACCCAAGAACAGCCTCGGCACCTGCTTGTGCCTGAGTCAGGGCAATCAAGTGTGCTGGATGCAGGCTTAATATGGAGGGCTTGGGAGCAGTGTAACAGTGCAGTATCCTCCATCTCACCTTTGTTTCCCAGAAGGACCTCCAAGAGAACCGTGCTCTGTCCTCTTAAGCACCAGCCTCAACAGTGAAGTATGTAACAGTCAGGCTCCGTGGTCCCAGCAGACTAGGCCCACCCTTCCCCAGGATCCCAGAAAGCTCTGCCTGCTCAGATTTACAGGCTCCTGGTCAGTGGCTCAGGCTACTCAGGAGGCATCTATTTGTCCAGAGGTAGGGGCTGGGCTGGGCTGGCCTGGCCTCATCCCTTTGCCCCATGCCCCTGTGGCCTGATGGTCTTCTCACCCCCATCTGTGTCCAGATGAGCACATGACACACCCTACTGAGGTTGGCACCCTTTGAGTTGGGTTTTCAAGAGCTGGAAGGGGCATTAGCAACCTATGTCATCATTTCATCGGTGGCCAGCTGAGGTCACGAGGAACTTAGTGGACAAACTGGGCCAGACATTGCTCCGCTACTGAGTCGACGTCCTTGCAAAGGGGTTCCTTTCAGCTATTCTGTCTTCCTCCCTCCCCCCTCAAGGTCTGTCCCCACCCCAGCTAGCCATAAAGGTCAGGGCAACAATGGGAAACCAATTACCCCAGCTCTGCAGAGCCTGAAGATCTGGTTAATATAATCACAGCCAATGCAAAAGGTACAATTACACCCTCATTAATGCAAAAATGTAGGAATATTTGAGAAGCTGATTTGCTTGACAGGCTACAAAAAAAATTGATGACTTGAACAGACATTTTCCTTATTGTAAGTTGTGTCTGCAGTGAGTAAGTCCTCCTTCCTGTGGAAACTCCCTCCTGTCTGCCCCCACGCACAAACCTCTCTTCACCCACCTTCATGGCCCCAACAACCCCAGTGAACATCAGAGAATGCAGTCAGGGGCTGACATGCAGATGGCACAGTGACAGGCCAGGTAATATGGATAGATAAGTGCCATGTGAAAGACAAAGTGCCCGGTCTATACTGAATTCTCCAACTTTTGAGTAGAGGCAGGCCCCTCTGGGAGACACTGATGGAATTAGGCTGGGGTGTGGTTGGGCATCTGGATTGTGATACCAGCCCAGAAGATGCTAATGTACGCTGGAATTGAGAACCTCAGCTGTAGCCTGAAGGCCCAGAGCCTTGCAGGCCTAATGCTGAGTACTAAGACCTCAACAGATCTTCTACCTGATGCTCTTTCTCTGGGAGGAATCAGCGCCCTGGCCTCCTCTCCTGGGTGCTTCCTCCACCTTAAAATCCTGAGACCGAGGCTCACCTCTGGGCTCAGTTGGAAAGTTTCCAGGAATTCAGTCCTTACCTGCTAGAGAATCCAGCTGCCTTCTCCTTGGCTAGTCACACTGGCACCTTTAGAAAATGTCTGCTAGTTTTCTTAGGTTGGCAACAGGAATAGCTTCTTAGCCTGGCCCTGGAGCAAGCACTCCATTCCCAGCATCCATCACTGGTGGGTGTGGGTCTGAACAACTTCCCATGTGCCTGTTTGCCACGAGGGATACGTGGGCTTAGACCTATGATCCATTCAGCTGCCTTCAAGGCCTCTTCTATAAAGGGCCTTGCTTGCAGCGTATGAACAGATTGAGTTTGTGTTAGGTTCTGCAAACGATAAAATGCCAGAGAAGTATCAAGCACTGTCAGTATTCTCATTTAGGGGCTGACCTCTTCCAGCCAGCTTCTGCCCAGGTTTCCAAAGCAGATGCTGGAGCTCAGGGCTGACCAGGTTAAGGAAAGAGGACGGGGGTCTGGCCTGGTCTCAACCAGTGTGCCAGAGGCCAAGAAGGGCCCCCTTGCCTGGGTCCTCAACAAGGCCTCCTACTTCCCAGGAATCCAGTCCTGGGCACAGCCCCGGGTCTAGACCTCTTCCAGGATTCCCTTTCTCTATCCTTTTCCCTGGAGCCCCGAGGCCCCCCAGGCAAGGGGTTCCTGAGATGCAGCACAAGAAGAGTGAGGTGTTTGGAGGACCAGAGCGTCCTCTGTGCTGGTCTCTGCCCAGCCTGCTCAGCAGTGGCCACAGCATTTGGTGTCTCCGTGTCGTCCTGGTCTCCATGTAAACACACTCCCTGTCCTCCAGGCTCATTCCTCCCGTCGTGTTTGATGCCAGCATTTGTGTCTGTCCAGAGTCATGCTTACTCACCTCTTCCCTTCCCGTTGTCCCTTTCTCTCCCTCCCACTCCTCCCTTCCCCTTCTTTTGGTCAAACTGTGCCCTTCGTCCAGGGAGCTTCAGGTTTGGACGGCAGGCCGGGGCCACCGGTGAGTGTCACTTCTCCCCACCCGCCCACCCCACTCCCAGCCTGTGGTCCCTCCTGTCTGTCCCACTGTGGCCTCGTTTCCCCAGTGAGTCATGCCTTGTCCCCACCGTAGACACCAGAAAGGCCCCGTCCACGCTCAGGTCAGAGTGCTTTCGCAGGCCTCCTGGCCGAAGAGGGATGGCCTGTATCCAGGCACCCCATCTACCCTGTGCACCCGGGGACCTTGGGCCTGCAGGCACTGTCCCAGACTCAAAGGACAGTTGAGTCCCCAGCAAACACACCAGTGTCTGTATGTGCCCGTCCCGCTGTGTTGTCTTCATGCTGTGAGCTCTGTTCTCCTGTCTGCCCGTGGGGCTTCCACATCCTGCGTGGCCAGCCTGGTGGGTATGGGCAGAGCAGAGAGGCCAGTTCCAGCTCCGTGTCCCATGCACGTGTTTCTACCGTAGACGTTTCGCTGCCAGGACCCACCGCCGCCCTGCAGCACAGCAAGGGGGTGTATTACAGAGCAGGGGCGGGCGCTTGGGTTCCCTTTCTCCATTCTTCGTAGACGTACCAACCCTTCTGTGTGACAGACAGCTGAGGCACCAGAGACAGTGGCCTCCTCTCTACCTTCAGTCCTCGCCCTGAGCATCCATGAGGACATCAGTCACCTCTCATGGTGTGGGGATCACGCCTTCTCCAGGGTCAGGCAGCCACCTTCCCTGCTCAGGGGCCACACAAGCTGTGTGTATGCCCAGCCCCTCCCAGCCAGCAGATCCCCCATCTGTCTAGAGGCTGCTTTTGGGGCCACGTTGGCCCAGGACCCACCTGGGAATGAGGTTTTTTGATGAGCAGACGCAGGCGGGATGGGGGCGGAGACTCCAGGGCTGATGTGGTGGCCTGCAGGAACAATGTTAACATCGATGCGCTGAGACCTAGCAGCGGCCTGGCAGACACTGATGTTACCGTGTTTTATAGTCAGAAGACCTGGCTCTCAGACAGGCTAGGGGACTCCTCCAGGGTCCAAGATTCTGGGGCCTCCAAGGTGCCTTGAGCCCAGCCAGGGACTCTAGAGTCCTCTTCTGAGCCTGGTCTGGCTCTGGCTTTTAGCTGTGCTGTTGTCATGGATGCCCATGGCCTCCTTTCTTCCTCATAGCTGCAAAGGGGCCATGGAGAACAGCTCATGGCTCTTTATCCTCAGGTGAAGGAAATCAGCTTTTTCTCGCTTGCTCGTGACCTGCTTTCACAGCTACTCTCAGAACACCCCGTACCCCGCATCCTCGTCTGAGTTAGACACGTAAACATTGAGCAGAGAAATAGGGGCTGTGAAATACATGCCTGCTCCAGTCCAGCTGCAGGTGGGGACCGGGGGAAGATGTCTGATGATGCCATAGCACCTGCTCAGTCTCTAAGCAATGCCACTCCAGTGGCTTCCTCCCCCAGCTCCCTGCTGCCCCGGCTAGGAGAGCTCCTGCCCCACCTCCCTGCAGGCCAGTGCAGTACAGACACCAGGACGCTGTTCACTCCCTTCCAGCTATTCTGCAGGCCTGAGGGTGGGGACAAAAGGCCCGGACAGAGGCTGGAGCCAGAGACAGGTCCACAGTGGGGGGCAGGGTGGGTGCTGCTGAATGACCCTCTCTAGGCTGCCTCTGTGTGCGTCCGCATTGGTCTCTGTGGCATGAAAACCCTCCTGCTGCATGTGGAGCTGTGACAGCACAGGGGTGCCAGCCCCAGCCCCTGTTCTGGAATGTGGTCACCTTCCTCCCAAGTGCTTCTGGGAGCAGACTAAGCAGCCGTTCTCCTATTGTTTTCAGCCTTGGTGAGCTTGGTTGTGATATAAAAGGGTCTCATCCCATAAATCCGGCTCTGAGCCAGCAGGGAGGTGCTTCCTCCTCTGAGACCCCCAAGCCCCAAAATACTCACAACCGAGTCGCATGACTGCCCTGAACACACCCGGCCTCGCCAACCCTGAAAACTGGGCCTTGGACCTCACTCCTCTCCAGGTGTCGGGCAGGACTCCCAGGGCTCCCCAGAATCTGGTGCCTCACCTCTGCTCTCTTTCCCTCCCAGGGTACCCCAGGACCAATTGGCATTCCAGGCCCCGCAGGACCAAAGGGCGAGAGGGTGAGCACACTGGGAGCCCAGATGGCCCGAAGGGAGGGATCAGGCCGTCCTTCCTCAGCCCCAGCCTGGGACCTGGGACCCCGGTGGTTACCGCATCAGCCCCAGGAGTCTCAGCCCTCAGCCCTCCCCTCATCTGTCACTGTCACAGCACCCTTGGGACTGGCAGGCCTGTGCCCATGAGTGTGGGCAACTTGGAAAGATGAGACACGGCCTCCACCTCAGCCTCCGCTCACCTAGTGTCTGACACAGTGCAGCCTGGCAAGGCTTCCAGTGCTGCTGTCACCGGGCTTACCCTGGTAATGACTTGGGGACCAGCACAGAACAGAGTGCCCAGGGGTGACCAGAAGGTTCCCAGAGGACCTCAGGAAGTCTGGAGGGGAGAGCATTAGGCTTGGTCCCTGGGGTCCCTGTTGAGTGGCCCTGGCCCTGTGCTTGACACCCTGATGTCAGCCCATTCTGTGCAGAGCAGGCATAAGTGAGCTTGAGGGAGGCTGGAGGGAGCTTGGTAGAGACAGGAGAACGTAGCTCTTTCTCATCCGCTCCACCCAGCTGGACCCCAGGGCATCCACTGAGTGGTCCACCTGGCGGAAGCATCCCTTTCTGTCCACCCACCTTGCAGACTGCAAGCAGGGCTGATGGAGTGGGGAGGGTGGGCTGTGCCTGCAGAGGGCTAATGGTTGCTCTGAGGGCTGGCTCTGAGGCTTCAGAGAAGACAGCGAAGCCATCCTGTGCTTTACTTTCTTCTGTGAGGGGCCCATATACCAGCCCTTCTGGAGGGTCTTGGGGAACAGGCTCTATTGGACAGAGAGAGTGAAGGGGTTCCCCAGCCCCTCCGGGCCAGAGTCAGCAGCCCCACCCCTACACACACACACACACACACACACACACACACACAGCTCTGGCTTCCTGAGGGCTTTGAGGGGGTTAAAGAGGTTGCCTGGGCTTTGTACCAGAATAAGAAATGGTGACAGAAGGTTGTTGCCACATCAGTAAGGATTCATAGGCTCCTTTCTCTCATTTCAGGGCAGCAAAGGAGATCCAGGGATGACAGGACCAACGGGAGCAGCTGGGCTTCCTGTGAGTCCCATGGGACCAGAGGTTCTTTCTCTCTCTGTCTCTGTCTCCCTCTCTATCTCTGTCTCTGTCTCTTTTTCTCTCTCCCTTTCAATCTTTCCCCCACCCTACCCTTGTACTCACTGGAAAACAGGGCAAAACAGAACATCCAGAGCCTGGAGCATTCTGTGACAGAGGATGCCACCGAGAAGCTACTGGTGGGGGAGCTGGAGCTCGCAACGGCACTCTCCGGTGCTAAGCCTAGGGGACCAAATAGCAGGACATAGCAGCCTACCCGGAGCCCCTGGGTCAGGTGCACGGAGCCTCCCAGGTGACTGTGCTACCACCTCCGCCCTCAGAGAAGAGCAGCATCAAATCCAGACCTCCATGACTCAGAAGAGACACTCCAAAACCCAAGCAGCTTTTCCAAGGGGGCTAGACCTTAAGAAGCAGATTCAGGTCTACCTGCAGGGCGTTGGCCTGGTGCTTCATTGTGAAAGCAGAGCGTCCACCTGAAAGAGCCTGGAAGGCTCACTGAACTTAGAGGTTGTAGTCACGGGTTGCCTAAGGAGGCGAGTCCAAGCCAGTCTGTGCTCATACTTATTCCCCAAGCCCATTTGTCACCTTGCAAGAAGGTCTGAGAAGCTGTGGAGTCATTTTGCCTGCAAGAGCTCAGAAGGAGAGCCATAGAAGCTCTCCTCTGCCAGTGACCTCCTACGCCTGCCCACCACATCCTCAGAACTGACCACTCATCTGCACTGATGACCTCAGAAGAACATAACTAGGAACATGGACTCAAGAGCAAGAAAACCAGAACTGTGTTCTTGGCTTTGCCTGTAACTCATCGTTACCTCTAGGTCAAGTTCCTTGGAGGATTTATTTATCTGTCCTTCTGTAAAATGGGGATAATTAAGCCTGTCTCCACTGAAGCAGGCACCAGCAGGGAGCTTTCTGAGCCCTGGGACGAAGATTGTGTGGCTGGCTGTTCTGTATTTGCTCATTAACGTCTTCGTTTCTCTGATTTATTGTAGGGTTTACACGGACCACCCGGGGATAAAGGAAACCGGGTAAGTCAGAGGCCTCACACTCTGGCCCTGGTTACTAATGTTTTCATGATAGGGTGGAATGATCGACTGGGGTGTCCTGACCTAACGTGGAAATACAATGTTTCCTGATAAATCACCTTAAATTGAAAGGGTTAATAGTAAAGGGCTTAATCCATGGCATGCAGGAAGCCTGAGCTAATCCTGAAATTGAAGTGCACTATTCCACATTTCAATGTGCTAAATCCCACAGTGGCCATCAGATTAGCATTGCCATCCAGTGTAACAGGAGCTATGAGTCCAGCCCTCTCCATGCTGCCCTGATAATAGGCCCTAAGTGATATTTTCAGATCCATCCTTACCTCGTCCTTGCCTTCTGAAAGTTAGTTTTGCCAGGCACTCCAGACCACTGGTGAGTGAGAAAATAAATTCCAGCTCCTAGAACAAGTAGAAAGCTGTTGTAAGCAGCCAAGCTTTTAAAAAGAATAGCTGCTATTTCTCTTGCAAAGAGTCTGCAGACCTCCCAGGCCCCTTGCTCTCCCTCCGTTTCTGCCATCTTCCCCAGGATGCCCTGAACGGCCACGGTGCCCACAGCCATGCAATGTTTTGTGACACAGGCGCGGCCCTGGGCACATGGGCCGTCTCTCCAAGAAAGGACTTGTGTCCTTCCTAGAATGTCTCTTCCATGGCTTCCTCACAGCAGCTCTTGGCACGGGCCACATGCCCCCCAGAGGCCCAGAGTCGTCTTCTAGTGGGTCAAAAAATCTCAGAGAAAGAATGGCAGGAGCAGATGGAGAAACACAGCCAGCATGAGGATAAGAGGTACTGATCCCCCCAGAGAGCTAGAGGCAGGACACATGAATTCCAGAACCCCATTCTCATGACTGATCTTTTAATGATGATGCCATGTTCATGGGTGGAAAGTACCAGAATCTGTATGTTCATATGTGGCACCAATTTCATTCTATTTTCTTCAGTGTAGGAAGTATTTACTGAGTGCTTCAATATCTCTAAATACTCCTTCTGGAAGCTTGTCAAAAGCAACTCAGTTTGTCCCACAAATTATATAAACCAGTGGGAGCAGGCAGAGCCACTCCAACTGGATTGCCCACGGCAAGACCATGTCTAGAAGCCACTGGAACAAGCAGATCTGATTCTGGATCCTCGGCCAACTCTTCAAGGCTGACTAAGAAGCCGCTTTTCTTGAGGCAGCATCAAGGAATTTAGGCCTGGACCAATGTGATCATTCCACCTCTTCAGTAGCATGCTAACCTCCTTTCTGACTTACTTCTAAAGTGTTCTGGTTTTATTCTGTTTGATTTATATTTTCAAAACCTATTTCTTGAGACATTTTCAGTTGGCTTAAGGCATTGAGCTACTTGAAGGCTGCAGAATCAGTCCTTGTAGTGATAGCGATGATAGAAGTGGAGGAGGATGGACAAGGGCCCCTGGTCACAGATGAAGGGAGGAGGAAGAGCTCGATCAGGCTGGTGACTCTGGTGCCAAAGGAACCAAAGTTGTTGAATAATCCATGGAGGTCCTGGGACTTAGTGGGAAAATAGTTCTTCTCAACTTCTCCTTCTTGGTGCTGACACACTTCCCTCACCCCTATATAAGTTAGAATAAGTTACTTAGTCAAAGCCAAGTTCAGAAAACAATACAATGGCACAAAGTCCGCCATAAAGAGCCACCTAATTTACACCAAAGAGCAGTTTTCAGAATTGAAGAATGGTTCTTCTCTTCATCTAAGAGATTTGTCTCTCCTAATTCACACTTTGTTTGCCACCAGCCCTATCAGGATTTGGGGGGCTAGACTGAGGACTTGGTAATAAGGCTTCCAAAAGCTCAAGCAGACTCGGGGAAAGACGTTTAGTATTGTTTCATTTTTCTGCTGAAAGCTTGGGATTTTGATGCTTTCGTCAAGGTAAAATGCCACCAAGCGAAGCCCACATTCTGGTTAGAAGCCCCATTGTTCCCCTAGAAGATGAAGCCAAGCTTGTTGAAGCCGCCCACGCCACCACAATTTTGGAGGGTGACTCCCTGTAGGCAGCCCCCTAATTTCACCCACATGGTGCCAAGGGGACCTCATGAGAGATCTGTTCTACCTCAGTGAACCATGACACAACTTTAAGATTATGCTGCTTCGTGTCCCACCCGAGGATGGTCTGGAAGCCTCTTTCCTGTTTAGGGAAGGAGGAAGCTCCTTCTCGTAGGCCCCAAACAGAAGCTTGCTTAGGACACATATGACAATGGGAAGGCTGCTCTGTCCTGGTCACTAAGGAAATGTCCCTTGTCTCTAAGTAGCTCTGTGAAACTGGCCCAGGAGCCATGAGTGGGATAAGACATCAGTCAGAGCATAAAGGGTAAGGTGAATCTAGCACTTCAGTCATCAGGAAAATCGGGTGTTGCCATGGAGCTGCCTGGCAGCCAGCCAACTGAAAAGGTCTGAGGCTTCACTGAGATGCCTGCCTGGGTCTGTGTGTGTGCATATGTGTATACATGTGTGTGTGTGTGTGTGTGTGCATGCGTGTGCACGCCTTGCTTCTCTCAGCCCTCCTTGTCCCCTCCTCTCTTCCCACCACACTCTCTCTTCTTGCCTGGGCCTGTTTCTTCCTTCCTTTACTTTTATCTTCTCCCCCCAAAATGTTCACCCCATTATAATCCCACATCCCTCATCCCCTCTCAGCCACTCCCCACCTTCCAATGTATTTCCTCAGAAATCAACTTTATACACTTACTTTTATTGGTTAAGAACCCTCTGCACTTGATTTTATCTGCCCCTTTCCCCCTTACCCACTAGAATTCCCCCGGCAGGGTCCCTTGTGTGCCCATCTCTGTAGCAGGAGGCTGGGAGGAGGTAGGGAAAGCCACTAGTCTAACATCCTCAAAGGGTACCCGATTTGGGAAGATGCCCAGGCCCTCAGAATGAAGTGCGCCCTCCTGGGTTATAGGTGCACCATAGACCCAGCAGGGAAGTCAGGCATTTGGTCTACCCTTTAACCCTCATGAAAGTCGTCTAGGACTTGGAATCTCCCATTCTGTGGCAGCTTTGCACACCTTCTTAGTTAAGAAACTGTGCTCACACCCGAGAATGAAGGGCCCCCTCCTGGGGACATGGGCTTCTCCATCCAATGGCTATGCACCATTTAGGGCTCACTGATGCCATGCAGCACTGCCCAGGGGGCAGGCCTTTGTGCTGATGGGGTCACACTGAAGATGTATACCCATGTTTCCTCTCAAATACATACCATTTTCTAAGTGGGGATGTGTGTTTTTAAAAATAGGTTTAGAATAATGTATTGGCAATTGCAGATGGTCTCTAGAATCAAGAAATTTGGATAATTTTCAAAGATTCGAGGAAATTTTCTAGCACTTTAATCATCACGGAAATTGGGTGTTACCAAGTATTCCTAATGTCTACCTCCTAACCAACTTGATCCTCAAAGCCTTTCTCTGCAGAGCCCTGCAGACATGACAAGACTTTGTACCCTCTGATGGCAGCTTTAGCTCTTCTACTGGTTGACAAGAAGTAACAATCTTTACTGTTCTCATCAGGAAGCAACTGTCATCTACTGAGCGTGTACCCTGTGCCTTGCTAAGCATGCACTCATGTGCACACAGACCTCACCACAAATTGCTGAAGCAAGTGTTATTGTACCCACTCTATAGGTGGGGAAACTGAGGCTCAGAGAGGTTAAGTTGTTTCCCAAAGTCATGCCACTTATAATTGGCAGAACCAGCTTGGACTCCAAGCCTTTGTTTTAACCAAAATGCTGCCCAGCCTTCAGGTCCTGTCATCCTAAAGGGACACTGTGGAAGTCCCCAAGCATGAGATACCACCTTCCAGAGAGAAGAATCCTAGGAAACTCCCTGGGGCGCACTTGGTCCCTTTTTAAGGAAACAACACGTGAAGATCCAAATTCCAATTCATTACAAGGCGATTCTTCACTTTTAAGAATTTCCTGCAGCCCTTCTTAAAATGAACACTGACACATTTAGAAAATAGGGCCAATTTAGATGACATTTACTGAAGCTTTTCACAAACTAATGAATTCCATGAACCACCATGTCCACATACAAATAGTTCTCTATAATAAAACAAAATGTATAAAAACAGCTGTCTATGACTTCAGACCAGGATGAACCAGAGACATATATGGAATGGGGGAACCCAGGTGAGAACCACACACACCCATGTGCACATGTGCACACATACATACACACGCCCAAGCACAGACCCACTCTAACACATGTGCACAGGCATGTAGGTGTATATGCTCTCCTAGGCTACGCTTGCACACACGTGCAGACAGACACATACCCAAGACTCTGAACAAAATCACTGTGATCCCTCGTAGAATATCAGAGATGAAAAGCAATTGAGACAAAATGTTGTGAGCCCAAAGCCCTTCAAAAATAGGCCCTCAAAGAAAAGGAAGGTGGTCCTTTCATCGCTCAGTTCATCTCAGACCCTCTCTAGGCTTAGTATTTCAAACATGGGCATCAGTGTCTTCTGTCCACCTGCCAGCCTTCCCCCTTCGCGAAATTCTTAAGTGCTTAAAGGGGAGAAGTGGGCGTTGACCTCAAAGCCTGCTGGGCAGAATATCCTAATTAAGAGAACCTACTTTTTCCTCTTTCACTTTATTTTTCGTTTTCTGTTTCTAACTTTAACACGTGAATGATCCTAAAGTTTTGATGTTTGTTTTTTCTCCCTTGGACTAAACCATTATTTACAGGGGGAGAGGGGGAAGAAAGGCTCTAGAGGGCCTAAAGGGGATAAGGGAGACCAAGGAGCACCTGGATTAGATGCCCCCTGTCCGTTGGTATGTTTTCATCTCTCACTTGTATTGTTCTGGTTGTTTCCTTGAGGTTTGCAAGTTGGAAACAAAGAAGGCAAATCAACTAAGATGAGAACCAAATGACTACACTGATGCTACCAAAGTCTGTCTGCTCATTGGAAATTCTGCCAGCTGTGGGTGTTGCCTTCCAACCCCAGCTGCAAATAATTATGGCTCAATCCCTTTCCTTTGAATCGTTTTTCTTTGAAGATGCAGAACAATTGATGCATGGGAGTGAAGAAACCACGAGGAAAGAGGGTTCTGGAGAAGGCCTCGGCACTTGGCTCCGGCCTGGCTTTGGAAGCCGGTGGAGCATTTGTGAGCCATGATTTGCCTTCTTTGTTTCGTGGCCACTTCTGTGGCCAGCAGCTCTAGTTATCTGAATCCGCACTTGGTCAGGATGCAGGATGCCACAGGGAGAATCTCCTGAGGGTGCTCAATGCTCAGTGCTGGGCAGAACAAGGCCACACAAGGGGCTTTTCATACCAGCCCCACAATGCCCACCAGCCAGCCAAAACCCTGAAAGCTGCAGCCTAAAATCAGTAGGGCGACACCCTCAGGAAACCTTCCCAGAAGAGCCAGCATCTAATGATGTGTGGCACCTCTGACAGGTTCAGTTCCCTTTCAGTCCTTCCAAAGGTTCTGAAATCTATGATGCGCTGCAGGCGAAGGTTACCTGCGAGCGCTCCACAGGACTCTGTAAACAGACGGGGTCAGTGCAGAGGGCCGGCTGTATGCGACCCTTAGCTGGACGCTGCTGGCACAGAGGCTGAAAGTGGGGCGTGAGGGGCCAGCGGGACTTAGCCCTACTTGTTGTAGGTTTACATGTTGAGGGTCCTGCATCCTGGCCAGGGTAGGACTGGGCCTCTTCACCCCACAGTTGGAGCTGGCCACCCATGACCTAAATAATCATCGTGGTTGATTTTGTGAACAGGGACATCGAGGTTTTAAAGGAGAGAAAGGGGAACCGGGGTTACCAGGGCTGGACGGACTGGATGCCCCATGCCCATTGGTATGGCATCGCCCTGCCTGCCTGCATGGCTGACTTGGGTGTCTCATGTGTGTGGTTTAGGCCCTTGTGCTTTCTGTTCCACCTACCCCGCCCCCGTTTGCTGCTTCTTCCCTCCATGGACACTGAGGGTCACCTGCCTAGGACTGTGAGGGCTCCCAGCACGCGGCCCTCTTGCATGCAAAATTTGCTGGGTGTTTTCTTGGCTTCCCCCTCTAGCTGCTTCTGATTCACCTCACCTTGGTCTCCTAGCCCCCAAGCAAGCTTTGACTGCTTCTGACCCTTCAAGGCACTTCTGACACCAGAGATAAACTAGGTCAGGCTCACAGAAGCATGACTTCCTGCCCTCCATGCCTTGCAGTTAGGGCAGAACGCGCCTGTCCAGCACCTACCAAGCCATTGGGATGAGTGCCTGTTACCCTCCTCCCTGCCCCCCGCATCTCACGGCTCGGCTGTGGACAGGTGGGCATGTTCTAGACACAGGGTAAACTGAGGAGTTCGAGAAGCAAGGTGAGAAAGGATGTACCCTTTCTGTTCTTCCAGACTGGGTCCTGGGTCACCGCCCAGAGGACACCATGAAAACTAGGGGACAGTCCAAGACCAGGTGTCAGATCCTAGAGAGCTTATTCTCCTTGCTTAAGTCCCAGAAGACATATGGGACCATCGCTTGGTCCTTCCTACACCCCCGGGTGGCTCCCCACGCAAGAGTCTGGAAGGGATGGGAAGGTGGAGAACACAGTTAAGTGGGGGGCAAGGACACCTCTTGCAGCCATGTCCTAGGCTGAGAGGTAGCAGATGGCTCCTTCCCGGCCCAGTCCCTCTCCAGGTGCAGATGCTTTAGAGCTCCTTATGATCCTCTTAGCTAACTGCAAGAGAAGCAGAAAGTGACACTTTGCTCCAAGGGGAGCGGTTCCGAAGCTCCTACTCACCCAGAAGGGTTGGGGTTCAGGAACTATTTTTGTACCAGACTTCCCAGCCTCACTCTGGGGTGACTCAAGAATTGAGTAGGAGGGAAAACAGTATAAGAAAATGTGGACTCCTCCCCTGAGCCCCTAGGTCTGCTCTGCCTCTGCCCTGGGACCTGCAGTTGTGGGATCTGGCTGCCTTGCTAGTAGATGGGACCAGGGCCTTTGGAGGCCCAGCATGTGGGTGACCTTGGAGCCCCCTTGAAGGGCACTGGGGCCTGTGTAGGCCCCACACAGGACAAGCACATGGAGGAGCATGCCTCCTACCCCACTGGCTGCCTGGGACTGACCCGCCCTGCAGGCCGCACGAGCACACTTCTCAGCCGCAGGTGTCAGAGCACCTGTCTCCATGAATCCCCACCGGCCTCCCTGGGCCACATCCTCTCCCACCTTTGAGCACCTTCAGTTCTGTGCCACCACCTCAGCCTCCCTGCTTCTCACTGCATGTGACCTTCCCTTCTCTGCCTGCCCGCCTCCTCTGCTCCTGCCACCAGTGGGAATGCCCTGTGGCCCGTGGAGGCTCCTCTCCCTCCCAGAGACTATGAAGAGTGTGTCAAAGCACAGCGGGCTGGAAAGAGGGCAGAGGGCCACCAGGACACTGTGGGATGCACCAGATACCTGTGCAGTCCCTTCCCCGGCCCATGGGGAGATAAAGGTCATTCCTTCACGCAAAGTGACGTTTTCTCTGGCAGCATCCCATAGCAATGTGCCATTTGTCTTAATTTTCCATGGAAGGATCCATAGCTTACCTTTGTTATGTCTCATTCTGCCTCCTGCATTGTATTCTTAGGAACTTGGGGGGCAGGGGAGCTATTGATGACTTTTAGTACAAGAGAACTCCACGTCTCCCCCCTCATGTCTGGCCAGCACCTGCTGAAGGCCAAGTGACGAGGGGGGACAGGTGTCTGGTGTGGGTGGGGAAGATGGTCCGGGCAACAGAGGATGCCTGGTTGGCCTCCCTCCTTTTAGAACTGAGCACTGGCTCCTCCCCTGAGCCCCCAGGCCTGCTCTGGCCCTGCCCTGGGGCCTGCAACCCTGGGGTCTGGCTGCCTTGCTAGTAGAAGGGACTGAGAACCTGACTCTGCCCTTGGTTCAGCCTTGCCTGCTAAGCCATTGCTAGGCTCCCCTGGGGTGTGCCAGAGAGGACAGGATAGTAGGTCAAGAGAACATAGGAAGGTTCCATCACCGTGGGCACAACATCCTGAGGCTACAGGGTGCTCTGCAGTTACCCCAAATCATGCGCAGCTATAGCCCCACCCTGCTCCTCTGCTCCCAAATTCCCAGCCATGTCTGAGGCCTGGCCAGATCCTTGTCCTCTCACTGAAGGCATCCCTGGGACATGTTCCAGTACCGCTGAATGCCTGTCCCTTTTTGTTCCCAACCCCCACCCAGGACTGACCATCCCTGGGACTGTCTAGATGTCCTCCTCCCATTCAGGCTGGCTGAGAGGGTCACTGACTGCTGCCTCTGCCAAGACTTTGCAGCAGGAGAAACAGAGGCTGGCCAAGTGCTGGGTGACAAGCATCCAGCACACCACAGAGCAGCGACTGCCCCCTCCTGGCCCTCCAAGACATCTGTGCTCGCTAATCCTGCAGGCTAGGACGGCCCCCTCTTGGCCTTAGCTGCAGCCACATGAGACCTTAGAGAGGGGGAAACAGCAGCATCTGTCTCCCACCCGCTTCCAAGGGTTTTGACCTGGAACAGAGAAAAAAAAATAGACAGTGGTGGGTGGGCCAGACCCAACAAGCTGCCAAAATGTTTGTGGGCCTTGTCAACCCTGCCCTGCCTGCTTGGCGGACCAAGCCAAGAGTCTCAATGTTCTGCCTCCCTTCCTCCCGACAGGGTCAAGACGGCCTGCCAGTCCAGGGCTGCTGGAACAAGGTAAGCCCGCCCGCCCCCCAGCCCGCGCTGTTCAGACAGGGTGGATGCCTCTCCCCCACCAGTTCTGCCTCCTGCCAATGAGGCAGCGTGACATGCGTTGGAAAAGGCGCTCCTTCAAAGCAGGTGCCCAGAGAGCACCCCAAGCCCAGCGCACACTCAGAAAACACTTAAAAGTTTAGGTAGTGCCTGTCCTCCGAGGAGTTTGAGGGCATATTTTAAAATAGGTTATCAATTAGCTACCCTCATAGCATCCAGATGAAGTTATTTAAGCCACATGATATTCATCCAGATGGAGGATATCCACACTATTTACACTAAACTCATGTGGCTTTTCTTTTAGTACCGGGGACTGAACCCAAGGCCTTTGCTCTAAGCTACATCCCAGCCCTCTTTCCTTTTTCTTTTGAAACAGATTCTTGCTGAGTTGCTAAATTGCCCCAGGAGGGCTCAAACTTGCCTCAGCTACCCAGAGTGTTGGGGTTACAGATGTGCACCACATCTGGCTTTCACATGGCTTCTATCCCTGCTCACAGGGATGGTCCAGCTCCCCATCAAACCCTTCCCCCTTGGGCCTCAGCCACAGGAGCCTTGCGTTTGCACACGTGCCACCCGCAGCCCAGTCTTTCCTGGGCTCTCAGCATTCCGGCCAGCAATGAGATTTTGCTGATTCACATCCCCTTGGCATTTGCCACCATTAAAGCAGTCTCAGGCCGCAAAGCCAAGCCCTTCCACAGATCACCCACTCAGCCCTGGCCCCCCTAGTGCACGGCTCCCCCGCCTGCCGCCATGGGCTTGCTACTGCCTCCCTCCACCTGGCCCCCTGCTCAGCATCTCCTCAGCAGCCCTCCACCAACATGTCTCAGGTTATCACTGTGTCTTCCTAAAATGCCTGGAGACCCCACCTGCTCCAGGTTTGTGCTTAGCTAGTCCAGTGACAGCAGAGCCACTCCTACAGTGAGATAAATAAGCTCCCCGTGCTACAGTGCCCACAGGACTGGGTGAAAGTAGTGAAGCGACCAAGACACCAGGCCCTAGGTTGAACACCTGTGTGTCCGGGTAACTAAAGCACCCCCTAACCAAAGAAAGAAAAAGCTCAACACTCAAGGGAGCTGCCTTACCTAGGTCTGTCCCCTACAAGATAGGTAAAGCTCCACATTATCCAGGGACACAGCCCCTTGCTCCCAAGAAAGAATTTCTGCTTCAAGGTTGCTGCTGATGGTCAAAAAATAAAAATATCCCTGAGTTTAGCAAGGGAACAGCAGCCACTATGGAGAGAAAGAGTTTTGGAGAAGCAACTAGAGAGCTTCCGGTTCATTGGTCCACACCCATTGAGTTGCATTTGAGACCTGGCGGGAAGCAGCCAGGCCTCCAAGACAGAATACCGAGAGTGCCCTCTTGTGGCCATGAAAGGGAGTAGCTGGAAGGTGAAGGAATTTCCCGCCCTCAAGGTGCTTAAAATCCACGGAGTTTCTTCCTACCAGGGGGCTCATGATTCCCCAGTGTTCTTATCCAGAGTTCCCATCCAACCCAGGACAGGACCCTCCTCCTTGCCTATGGGGAAGTAAGCATCCACAGACCCCCCTTGAAACTAACTGTACATTGTTTTGTTTTTGTTTTGCAGTGATGCCTCTAACCCTGGATTGGCCTGTGTGTGTGTTTATACATAGAATATTTATTTTTATACAGTTTTCACTTTTTGAAAATGCCAGAAGTATGATGCATCTTACAGATTATTAAAAGAAAGAGAAAGACTTGCGTATTTTGTACAGAAAATAACACCTCTCCCCTTTTGTTTACAAGATTTTTGTGTAACCCTATCTCTAATACACTTTCTGTTTGTGAGTACAGTCCTAATGTTTGCATGATATTTGTGCACACTTATTTACGTACAGAAGCTTAATAAATTATTGTGCTCTGGTGCCAAAGAGGGCAGCCAGCACCAAGGTGCTGCTAGCGGGTGTGTGAATTCCCATAAGCATGGAGGTTGGTGATGGTTACCAGACTAGATGTATCTAAGAATATTTTTAAGCAATTATGAGTTTTCATTATTAAAAAATGAAACATGACAGTGCACGATCCTGATTAATCACTAAACAGATTCTTTCTTGTACAAGCAGGAAGTCCCAGAAGCAGGGGCCCTCAGAAGTAGGGAGAAACATTTTAAAATGTTAAGCCCAGCAGAGGGAAGGAGAGATGCTATTAGGCAACATCCGCTTGACCTATCCCAAGTCATCACAGCGACATTTGAGCAGTTGGGGTTCACGGTGGGACCCCACAGTACAGATGGCCTGTTTGCTGTTGCTTTCAGGTGTTGGTGGGGATTTTGTCTGTATGCTTGTTTTATTTTTCCCTTTTGAACTACAATTGTTAGTGCTGTTCCCTTGATAGGACTTTGTGGATTCACACACATCTAGCTGGTGACGGAGCTTTGCCTCCCCTGACATTTGACTCCAGCAAAGGACAGTCAGAAAATACCTCCAGATCTGGGCCACCTGGGCCACTCTGAAGTTGTTTTTATTTTTTAAGAAATCCAGCTGTAGTGCTTTCCATTCATAGCCCACCGCTCACCATAGTAACGGTGTCAGGAAGCCTATTTCAATGACTAGGAAGTATTACTATGGTGTAGCATGCAGTTTATTGTTAGCTGTTTTCCAACATAAATCAATGCTTCTAAAGGACTTGAAAACAACTGACCCAGAAGTTTAAGCCCCCCCCATCCTGTTTACAGTTTACATTTTCCTCAGACATTTGCTTTCTTTATAATCAGCAGAAGGGAAACTTAAACTCAGCCTCTGTCCGCACACAGAGGGACAGGCTAACATAGAGGACCACACACTCGCGAGAGCCTGCCTGGCACGGGATGAGCCCACACTCGCGACCTCTTGCTCCCCAGACTCAAGGGGCTATCCCACAGTTCTGACTCTCAGTGTCCACTAGTTATTTTGGAAATCAGATCACTTCCTCCTCCAGGTCTCGGCTTCCTGGTTTGAAGAGTGAAGCCATTAAACTAGAGTTGATCTCTGTGGACACAAATGGTGCTTGTCTACCCCCTCCCCACAAGGTAGAAAAATGTGGCCACCCAGGCTTCAGTCCCCAGCTGGCAGGAGAGTTTGCTGCCCAGGAGAGTTCCGGGATGTGGCATGTCCAGATCACCCTCAGCCCAGACTCCCGGGACCTGCCCTGGGCAGCTTCCCCATTAGGCATAATGGCCACAGAGGCTGGCAACATAATACTTTTAGGGGCCCCAAAATATTTTAATTTTCAGTACTTTTAGACTCAGAAGCAAAACAGAGAATATTTAACAATGAATCCATCCAGGAACATATGTGCCTTGCTACCAGCAGTTATCAATTGTAATTTTAATATATGTCTCATGAAAGCAGGAGCATACAAAGGCCAAGTGTCCAGGGCCCCAAAAGTCACAGTGCAGCCCTGCTCCCTGGAATCCAGTCGGCTCCGTGGGTTACCCATCTCCAGGGCCTGCCTTCTGGCCCCAGGAGAGGCCCTGAGAAGTCAGTGTGACGGGTTCTCCAGAACCCACTGCCTGATTCCCTTTCAGGCTCTGGGTGGAGCCGTCAAACTCACTGGTCACCTCAGAAGCAAGCAGAACAATGACGGGAACCCCAAAGCTGAGATTCCGAGCTCACTGAATCCTCCAAGTGACCGTAAGCAGCCACAGGCCTCCCCTCCCTTGATTTGGCCTTAGCGTCATTCCCACACTTATCACACCCCAGCCACCTCGACAAAGGGCTCACAGCCACCTGTACAAATAGCTGCAAGCCAGGAGTAGTGGTGCAGACCCTGTAATCCCAGCCCTCTGGGAGGCTGAGGCAAGAGGTCACAAAGTCAAACCCGGCCTGAGCAATTTAGCAACTTAGTAAGGCTCTGTCTCAAAACTAAAAATAAAAGACAGGCTGGAGTTGTACCTCAGGGCAAAGGTTCAATCCCAGTGCTGCCCCCCAAAAAGCAAGAAAATAGAAGTGTGGGGAGACAGCAGTGGCGGGAGCCTGCAGAGTGAGGGGAGGTCCTCACCATCACTGAAGTGGGCCCCATGTGTCCCTGCAGGCCACCATAGGTCAGTGGCCTCCAGCCTCCTGAGACTCGGCCCTGTGTGCATGATACCATCCCCATGTGGCTGCTGCCCCATCTCCCTCAGCCAGGAGCCCCCTATCTGTCACAGGGCAGTGAGACGGACCCCAGACTACTACTGCAGCCCCCTCTCCTTTGCAGACTTTTCTTGGATCTTTATTTTAGGCTTTTGTTTTGTTCTGTTCTGTTTTATGTTGGTTTTTTAGACAGGTCTCCCTATGTAGTCCAGCAGGCCTTGAACTTGTTTGTGTAGCTCTGGCTCGCCTTGAACTCACTGCGATCCTCCTGCATCAGCTTCCCGCATGCTGGGATTACAGGCGTGTGTCACCACACCCAGCTCTTCTTGGATTTTAAGTCTGTGTCACATGTGGCATAGGGAAGTAACAAGTAAGAAGGGGAACCAGACCTGATGGTGCAACCTCCCAGCACTCAGGAGGCTGAGCCAGGAAAAACATTCAAGGCCAGCTTGGGGTACACAGTGAGTTCCAAGCTGGGTTGAACTACATAGGAAGGGGTTCAGAAGTATACAGAGTAGCTGGGCATCATTCCTCATGCCCAGGGCTAACCCTGACCTCCCACCTTGGCCTTAGCCCTCGGGAGAAGGGTGCCGTCCAACCAGCCCAGAGACTCGCTTCTGGACATTGTCTCCCACTAACCAGCCACCTGGTCCGAAGTATCTCACTCCTGGTCTGTTTCCCCCAGTGTCAGATGCCGCAGGTAGACACAGCTGACCTCCATGGGACCCGCCTGCTCTGACACCCCTGACAGGTCAGCTGCTAGAGGACCATGGACGCCAGAGCACCCTGTGTCCCCTCCACCTGGGCCAGCTGCCTGGGATCACACTGAGCACGGTGTGGGGTTGCAGAACTGTGTGCAGCATGCGTGTGCTCATAACCCTGAGTAACCAAACCCCGTGGGCCTGTGCCACCCAGAAGGCAGGGAATGGAGTCCGCTTCCCTGAGAGCAAGGACGGCCATGGAGGCTGCGTCCCACATGGGTCTCACCCCGAGGGCTTATGGGAGGGTGAGCAGTGCAGCTTTGACCCCCTCGGGCCTCCCAAGCACTCGGGGATATTGCTGGCTTGGCAGGATCTGCCACCCTCCCTTGCTCCTGTCAGGAACAGCCCAGGCCTCTGTAGTCCAGGACTTGGACACAGTCAGGCTGCCTGAGACAGAGCCCCCGAGGCTCCATCACATAAACAGAAGAGAAGGGCGGGCTCTGGGTGATCTTCAGAGAAGTTGGGGAGCAGAGGGAGAGGCAAGGGTGGAGTTGCCTTCACTTCTCCAGGAAGCAGAGTCCTCTGGGCCAAAGCTGCCCCTGAGCTCAGTGGAAGGGAGGACATTGCCCCGGCAAGGGACACCGCCTTGGGCACTCAGGCACAATTCCATGTGCAGAGGACACTCTGCTTCTAAGGGAGGCTGGGCCTGAGCCACAGCCCACGCCCTGCAGAAGGAAGACACAAACAGAGGCAGGCTGGGCTGGGAACTCGGCCCTCAGCCCTGGGGTGTCCCCATTCTAGGACCTGCATCCCCCCTCTGCTCTTCCTGCCACACACCTGCCCCTCTGGATTGCCTTCTTCACCTCTGTCAACCTTCCCCGCTTCTTTCAGGGCCCAGCTAGGCCCAGGGAAGACACTTCTGGTCCCCAAGTTGGATGATTGTCCCTGGAACTCAGTAGTTCCTCTGCCTTACATTAGAGCAGGGGGGCACCTCCTAATTACGCGAACCCAAGAGAGCAGGGGCTTTTTTTATTGTTAGGCTCCCCAAAGTCTCGGCTCATCCACACCTGTTACTGCCGAGTTATTAACCAGCTTTATGAAGCAACTACTATGTGCAGGTTCTGTACTTCCTATGGGACAAGTGGCAGGGGGCAATCCTGACCACAAGGACTGAACAATGCAGGGAGCTGTGTGCTAAGTGCTCAATGAGGACCACAGCCAGGGTCCCAAAGACAGAGGACACTGTGATGAGCAGCATAGCCAGGAGAAGAGAGGATTGAGTCAGCTGGGAAGGGACAGTTGCCTCCTTGGCTTATGCTCCTCTCCCTGTTAGAATCCTGCAGTGGGACGACCTGGGCCATGCCATCTTCTCAAATCTGAGGAGAGCAAGTGGGTAGGGAGGGCAGGTCCCAACTGGGGGGAGTTGGGAGGAGATCTCTGGCTCCCAAAAGGCTCCCATACTGGGCCAGTCTCTGGCAAGTCTCCTCTCAAACACTCCCTCTCTGTACCTCCTCAAGGGCCAGAGTCCTTGGTTGGTCGCCAAGAAGTGAAGCTAGCCAGCCCAGAGCCTTGGGAACGCACCTGCCTGGAAGGAGGAAGAAGATGGCGGAGCTGCCCCTGCACAGAGGGTCGCCGGCCGAACCTCCCCCGGGCCTGCTTTGAGGAGCTGGCCAGAGCGAGAGCAAGGCCTCTGCCTTCCCCAAGGACAAGCACTCAGGCAGACTAACCCAGACCCTCCCCCTCGGGCCTCCGGGGCTTTCTGGGGGTTTCTGCTGTGGCTGTGATTTCAAGGGCTCTTGGACTCCCCTTTCTGGTGGGAACCATGGTTTTTCAGAGCAACATCCCTGCAGCAGGAACTATCTACTGCGTCAAGCCCTGACCTTGGGAAGCCTCCCCAGGAAGCAGCGGTCAGAGACCTGTCACTTTTCCCAGCCCTTTCTCAACAGAATTCCTTTTCTATCCTTTGGTGCTGCCACCACAAAATGCTTGACTTTCTGGCCTCTTAGGAATGTCAGAAGCAGATGCAAGTTCCAAGCCTGATAAGGAGAAAGCATTCACCTCGGAAAGGGAAAAGGCACAAAAAAGGGCAGTGCTATCATAGAGGAGAGAAGCTGGGTGTTCACGAAGCTGTGCCATCACACTTCTAATCTGGCACCCTGGGGAGCCCCAGCCCCTGCTGAACACACAAGGACGGATGCTGGCGGAGGCAGGCGGACACTGCATGGAGGACAAAGGTGGCCCACCCTGTTCTCACCTCTGGCAGGGAAGTGAGACTGGAACACAAGGAAGCTCACTTCAGCAGAGAGAACAGGCCAGAGGTCGCAACCCAAGGGGCCTTGGTTTTGGGGGAGGAGAGCCCTCCGTGCATAAAGCGGCGTCTCAAAAGAATCTCTCCCAGGACCGTTCCAAGATGAAGAGGCAGAGTCACTGGGATATTCTGTGAATTGACTTAAGTTCTGGGATTCTGGCTTTCAATCCATACCAACACCTTTTCTCAGCCCTGGAAGGTTAAAGAAAATGCCCTTGAACAAGTTTAGTGTTTTCCCCCATTCGGAGCATCTGACCATGGACCGGTCGAGTGCCACCCTGGTCTGCATTCGGTAACTCCTTCCCGCCTTTATGGGCTCACTGTGCAGGAGGAGCAACAGCCTTTCCACTAGATTAGGAGGAGCACGTCCTGGGTTGCAGGCAAATCACAGGTGAAGGGACCCTTCTGGGGCCGGGGCACGTGTGCATAACTGACAGGCAAAAGTCATACTTAATAATGGATCCAAACATGACATGAGGCTTGTGACCACGGTATTTCTCACCATCAGTTCATCTGCCATCCAACCCTCCCGCCAGCCCTGGCGCATGGGAGAAATCAAAGGTATTCCTGTGTAAAATGACCCTCAGGTGAAGGGGGCCGAGGACTTTGGATGATTCACAGGATCCCGACATTTTGTATAATCTGGATCTTCATTGCCTGCCCCCCAATCACCACCCTCAGTCAACGACAGTCAAGAAGGACAAACCATCTGGCCACCACTGCGGAGAGGGCACAGCTGGTCCCAGTGTTCGCTGTAAGTAACACAGTGAAACCGCACACAAAGAGACATTTTCTTACACTCCACCCATTCCAAAGACAAAATGTTTGACTGAGAAGTCTGCTAAAATAAGTGTGCCTGAGATTCTTCGGCCAGCCAGTGGTCAGGTGCTCCAAGCAGGGCGTAAGGACGTCTGTGTGGCTCCCTGCCGTGCTTGCTGGCCAGGTGAGCTCTACAGAGTGCCTCCTCTTCCTCTCCTGCACCAGGCATGGTGCCACCTGCCTCCGGGGTGCTGCGGGGCTGTCTCTGGGAAAGCACTCAAAAGGATGTGTAAAAGGCTAAAAAGTACAACTTCAGAGTTCAGGTTAGGGAAAAAAAATGTCCTTTTCATAGATAAACCTCAGTGAACTGCAGTCATCTGAAAGGTTCATTAAAATTCCTGGTGAAATTAGGTAGGAAGGGACCCTCCTCATACCCACGCGGAGGGGCAGCCTGATAACTGTGGTCACAGAGAGGTAGAAGCGGTGGCCGCTTGGAGAGGGACATGAGGAAGGGCTGACCTCCAAGAAGTTCCTTTTTAAAATTAAATTCCATAAATGTTTATAGGGTTTTTATTTTTTTCCTAAAAGAGAAAAATCAGCAATTAAAAAAAAAAGCTTCATGCTTTAAAATGCCAATCACTGGGGGCTGGGGATTTAGCTCAGCAGCACAGCCCCTGCCTGGTAAGCGCAAGGTCGTGAGTTTGATTCCCGGTACCGGAAAAAAAAACCAAAAACAAACAAACAAAAAAAAACATAAAATGCCAATCACTAGTACCGTTGGGTAAATGAGGCTTTTCTCTTTCATTGGCTCTGCCTGCCTTTTTGGTGTTTTGGGGCCCAGTTTCTTTACATTAGTGCAACTTTTATCTCTTGAGCAGCCTTCCTCCTCCTCTTTCCAGCCCTGTCCCCCCTTGGACACTGGGACAGACTCCTCACGTGGCCAACCTGGTGTCTTAAGCATAAGAATCACAACCTCTGTATTTCATTAGAAAAAAATCTATTTCCTTGGGTTTTGCAATAGAACTCAGTCCAGTTAATTGAAGATTTAATGTAGTTTCTTAAAATCAGAACCCAATGTTAGAATCAGACAGTGAAGATTAACAGCTTATGTGGCTGGCTCTATAGGTTAAGTAATGGGGGGAAATGCTTTCCAGAGTAACCCCTAGATACTGAAGCACTAGCTGCTTTTTTTTTTCTTTTTCTGTCGGGATGAGTTTTTGTAAGGACCTGTCCATACTGCAGGCAGTGGATCTTTTATATGGAAGAAGAAAATAGGAGCTTGCATTCTATTTTATGTTAAAGCAAAATGTGTTCTTTTTACTAACTGTGTTCTCCTACAACTGTTAAAAAGTTGTTTTTCCTAAACTCTCCTTTGGGTCAGAAGGGCCTCCTAGGAGGCTACTTGGTGCTGAGTCCCCAGTGCAAGGCTTCCTCCTCATCCTCCCCAGTGGCTTCTCAACCACCTGCACAGCTGTCCCTTGCAGAAACCTTTGCACACCCGGAGCCTTCCCCAAAAAGACCTCCTCTGTCAACACCTTGACCTCTCAGCCAACCGCCAGTCCCCAGCCCACAGTCCCCACGGTGCGCCATGTTTACGTCCACCGAGGACCCTGCTGCTCGCTTCTCCCGCATCACGCAGCGGGTGAGAGAGCTGGGAAGGCTTCCACCTGCTTGCTGCCCCCGGGCACATCACCAGTGGTTTCCTAAGCCCCTTAGCAACTTCGGACCCCTCGAGGAAGGTGACCCCAGCCCTCCAGTTCAGATGCTCCTCCCCGCCTGCTTTTCCTGGCCCTGTTCCTGCTTAGGTTTGGCCCCTCCTGACGGTCTCACCTCCTTCTCTCTCATCTGCCCTTGCTCTCTTGTTTTCTTTCATCCTTCACTTCTCACCCCCCCACCCCGTACCCATCTCTTTTTGTCTCCATTCCCATCCTCATGCCCACTCCCAAGAGCTCCCCACGTGCCTTTCGTGTTGGTCCATGGAGTCTTATCACTGTTCACCTCTGCGTGATGCCCCTAGGGAGAAAAAATCATAGTCTTGTCAGCTCGTCTGACAGCTTTGTTTTCCTGCCAAAAACTCCTGGTGCTTTTCATGTAAATAGATTATTTGACAGATATATCTTATTATGTTCCCCGTGAGAGGAGAAAACACATTTTCACTTGATTTTTAGTTTCTATTATAAGGCTGATAAAGCACCTGTTACTTGGTACTACTCTTGGCTATCTTTGTTTTTTTCTTCATGGTCATAAGCAAAGTTTCTAGAGTTTCCTGTTTGTTTGAAGTTCAATATGTCCCAGCAAAATTCTTAATCTAGGTCTATGACACCCCACATGGAGGTAAAGGAAGACCGCAGGTTCAGTTCAAAGTGTTTAAAAGGACAGCTGGGTGTGGTGGTACATACATGTAATCCCAGCACTCAGGAGGCTGAGGCAGGAGGATCACTGTAAGTTTGAGGCTATCCTGGGCTATATACTAAGTTCAAGGCCATCCTGAACTACACAAAGAGACCAAAAAAATGAAAAACAACCCAAAAAGATTTTAAAAGGTAGGACTGGATGTAATATGTTGTGATTCCATAATTCAGTGACTTCTATTTTTAGTAAGTCAAGTGCACTTTGCCTTATGCTTATTGGGGTTTTATTGTTTTCAATCACCCACATGTCCAATTTTTGAATTTAAAGAGGTGCTTTGGCCCTGGCCTGAGTTGATACCTACTCCTTCCTCCACTACACCTGCATGGAAGGTTGCAGCGGACACAGAGGGGCTAGAATTCCCTGTGCTGGAAAAGCTCAGCACAGTGCTTCAGTATGTGCCCTTTCCTTTTTCTCTGGGGATCCGAGTTGTGGGAACATGGGATTAGGGCCCTGATAAGTGAGGAGACACCCAGAGACACCATGTCTGGAACCCGTGGCAGAATGTAGAAGAACTAATCATTTTAGGGGCTGGGGATTTAGCTCAGCGGCACAGCGCCTGCTTGGCAAGCACAAGGTCGTGAGTTCGATTCCTGGTACCGGAATAAAACCAAAAAAAAAAAAAAAAAACCTAATCATTTTAAAACCCAACACCTCGGTTTATGGCTAAACCTAAAATAAGAAAGCCAGTCCCACGGCCATCCAGATTTCCTGAGAGGCCTCCAGTATCCTCCACGGATAACCAAGGGTCTGCAGGGTCCCTGTCACCACCGCCATTAGAGTTCTGTATGTGCTCCAGAATGCTGAGTAAACACGTAAATCTCCAGGTGGTTCTGTCACCAAAGACTGTTTGAGAGGTTTGTTAGCACCTGTGTGTTACACGGTAACAGAGAATGTCACAGGTCCCTGTGGAATGGAGTGACATCTCTGGGAATATGACTGAGTATGGTCCATGTTAAAGCATGGACCACAGGAGCAACGCTTGACAATACTAACAGGCTGAGAAGCTGTTGTCACCTGCCACACGGGCTCAGAGGGACAGCTGAGTCTGTGTTAAAGCACAGGCTCCAGCCTGCATCCAAACATGAATCACAGTGTAAGAGGGCCCTGGGGAAGTCGAGTTTCTCTGTCTCTTTCTGAAAGGACCACTGTCATGGCTGCCCACCAAAGGCGAAGGCCTGGTCTAGGGCGCTTTGAAGTGCCTGCAGGGCTGAAGGCCAGTGCTCATGGGTCGGCCTGTCCACACCAGGCTGCAGATCAAGGGAGGAAGAGCCATCCAGGGGCCCCCAAGATCTCTAAGAGCCATTCCATCGGGCAGCAGTGCCCAGAGGTGATAGCCTTCGTGGCCTCCATGGCGCTGGCCTCAAACTCAGCCTCTCAGGACTGACAAAGGACAGAATTCTGATGTCTCGGGCTGTGGCCGTTCTCCAACAGCCCACAGCTCTTAGTCTGAGTCACTAGAGTTCACCAAGCACAGAGCCATCCCGTGGCCTCTTTGGTTACTGATCTAAAAGGAATTTGAGTTATTCCATCTGTTTGAGAGCTTTCTTTATGAGAAAGATTATGGCCCCTCAGATCATATTTCAGTAATTTAGGAAAAATGCCATTTCACCAGGAAAATAGTACTAAGAGGAAAGTGTTGCTTCTCTTATCCCTAAAACATCCTTTCTGCCCAAAGGAAACACACCCCCCACCAGCCCCAAAGCATCCCAGTCTGATCTTACCGGCCTGCTCAGTGAAGCAAGCAGGTTTTATATATTTGTTCCATTGACTCTTTCACTTAAACTTTTTTCTTATTATTTTGGTGCATTTGGTGTTAATAATTAAACATCCAGTATTTTATTTCTATGTTGAGCTTGATTATAGAATATTAATTTCTTTTGTTTCTCACAGCCTTCAGATAATTTCAGAAATGTTTAAATCTTCATCCCTATTTTAAATATGTGGTGCTGTTGCTAATTTCTTATATGTAAATACATTTTGACATATCTCCGGGTGTTTTAAGTTCTGTGTCTATCTTTAATTGTGATCTTATCACTATGATTCTATTTTCATTCTTAATCTGGGGTATTTTTTTTTCTGATGCACTCAATTTATTTTTAATCACCTTGGATATTTTGAAAGTGTTACTTATTTGTGTAAGTAGACATAGGAAAGTGCCTAAGCTCTCTGATAGACACTGAGCTTAAAAGATTGGTCTTTTAAGTGCCAGCTGCAAGGTTTTCTTCCCATTATCAGGTGCTATTTCAACAAAAATTGTTTCTTTACTGGACTTTTTTCTGTCCTTTCCATTTCTATCTTTGATTTTCAGTTGCCTGGGATTCAACTTACCAATGCCAGAATACACCAGGTCAAAGACAGATAGTTCCCTTAACTGTAGCATCTTTTCTCCTTTCAGTAACTTCCAGGCTAACAGTGAGGGGCAGGAAAAGGTAGCCCAAGCAGCCAGGGTTGGCCAAAGGGCCTGCTGAACTTATGGCTCCACGAGTGGCCTGCTGACTGAGGAGGGGGGACCCCCGCCAGGCAACCACCACACCTGTTTGAAACTTCCTGTCTCCCACTCCCGCACATCTCGGCAGGCTTCAACAGGGAACTCTAGAATTATCTGGAGCCCTGGTGCTGTTCACCAAGGAAGCAGTGGGCACAGAGATGGGCAATGTGGCCTCCATTCAGATGAGACCTTCTCTCTGACCTGAACACTACCAGCCACACAGTGTGACCCCTGCATGGGAAGACAGAAGACTTGGGTTCTCACCCTACTTCTGCCACTAGTACACCCAGTGGTAGCCTTTCTGGGCTTCAGTTCTATAAAATACAGGACTGGACGTTCAGTGCAGTGAGAATATTCTAAATGGAAAGACTTAGTTGAACAATTCAGCCTGTTTCTTGAAGTATAACTTTGCTCCCACCCAGATGGGGAGGATTTTAGCAAAGGAACGCAACCAACTGCTCTGTTCTTGAAGAAGGGCCAAGGACTTGAACCTCATGACATTATCAACATCCTAAGATACTGATTATCAATATCCCCAAGAGAGGGACATGCGAAGATCAGTTACTAATTACACTAAACCAAGGCTCTTACGGAGAAGCCATGAAGCTACAAAGATAAAACAGTGATTAAACTAGCAAAAGAGACTACAGCCTTTAAGAACTTCAACTTAGAAGGGAAAACATAGCCAGGAACTTCCTTGCTGAAACTGTGTTGTCTTGGAGTTTTATATTGCTATTTTGTATTTATTCTCTAAGATGTAAATATTTTCTGTTGTAAAAATGTAAATATTAATTATATATTTTGCTCTTGTCTTTTCTAAAATGGAAGTTGATCAAGGAATAAATCACAAATCATTTACATCTTGGTCTGTTTTTTTTTTTTTTTTTTTTTAGAAATTATATGCTTTTCCTTTACCACGCTTCAGAAAGGAAAGAGTTTCATGATTAAAGAGGGCCTTCATCCCTAGCTAACGGAAGTAAGATGGCGCCATCTAAGGAGGCAAGGATTAGGGGTCAGGGGAGCTCATTTTAGTTCTGACTCTTTCAATAACAGGTGCGCGACCCTGGTGGAGCCATTTAACCTCTTAGAACTTCATTCCAAAAGTGAAAACAGCTGCCACAGTTGTTTCAAAACTCAGCACAGTAACAGATGCAAAATACTTTGAAAGCAAAAAGCTGTACTCAAGGCACTATGTCTAAACTGCCATGGTGTCCGTGGGGGGATAGTTCATATATGAGGTGTTTCTGTTTAATATTTTATTTTGCTTTAATTTATCTGGGAACAAAACCAACAAGAAATTTAGTGCAAAGTTAATTTCTCCTATTTCACATGGTGAGTAATCACAAGTAGTTTATGAGCTTTAAAATCATTTAAAAGAATTAAGATTTCATGTTTATAACAAAATATTTAAGTTTTGAATGGTCTTGGTTTGACCAAAATTTCTTCATCAACATCTAACGTTCCACGAAGAAGGCTTTTAACAAGCAGAACTATAACCCAATGACCTGGAACTGACAGCTTACCTATAGCCAACAAGAAACTCGAGGAATATCCCATGCAAACTCTGCTTCAGAACCAAAGAAATCCCATTCTTAACTACAACAAACTGATAAGTGCCTTCCTGTTCTTTGTGAAAGACCAATACATTTCAAAAGGAAGCCATGGTGATTATTAGTAGGTTGCCTTCCACTTCAAAGGACCAAGAGCCTTGACTTTGGATGCTGACCAGGCTGGAACAGAGAGAAGCCTTCTAGATCACCTGTGCCACTCTCATCTCGTGAGGAGAGATTAGGAATTTATAGGACTCACCCAAGGTCACTGAACATTATGTTTCCTCCAGCTCATGAGAAAAACAGCTAGAGACAAAGCGAACATCTAGGCCCTGCACTGATGTGGCAACCCCATCCCATCCCATAAAGCTCAGGCAGAGCAGCATGGAAGGCAGGTAAAAGGGAACTTGCTCCATTCAGTTTTCGGTCATCTACAGGCCATCATCTTCTTAGACCGTCAGAGACAGAGCCAGTGCACTGTACAGTCTGAGGATCTGAGGTAGGAAACAGGCTTTTAAAAGAAAAGTTTTCTTCCCCTCTTCCTCTTCTAAGAAGCAGGATGAAGCTGCAAAGTGGACCCAGGAGAGGTGAGGTGCAGGCCAGGCTGTGCCATTCAGTGTGACCCTGAGCTGCTCCTGCTCTGAAATGCCAGTCCTGAAGTGAAGCACAGAGAAGCTCCTTCCCTGGTTTCTTTCCTGACTTTTCCACTCCCTCTGCCAATCGTAAATTTCCATCAGATCCTTGATGCAAAGTTGGTAAAGCAAGTAGGCACTTTAGGACACAATTCTGTTATTTTCAATTAGTTAAACCAATAATTCAGAAAAGAGCATTTTTTAAAAAAAATATTCTAGCCAGCCAGGCATGACGGTGCATGCCTGTAATCCAAGCACTTAGGGAGGCTGAGGCAAGAGGACCACAAGTGTGAGTTCGGTTCCCGGTACCGGAAAAAAACCAAAAAAAAAAAAAAAAAAAAAAACCAAGAGGACCACAAGCAAGTCCTATCTAGGCAACTTAGTGAACTCCTGCCTCAAATTAATGGACAGACAGATGAACACGCTGGATATAGCTCCATGCAAAGGCCCTAGGTTCAATGCTTAGTATAAAATAAAACAAAAAATCCAGCTATATTTTGTTTTAAATGACTGACATTTACAAGTTCTAGTTTAAAAGTCTCCAGAGAACTGATCCAGACTTGATCCAAATCTTGGAAAGATGGGGGAAATGAGGGGCTGAAGCATTCCGTAAGCAGTTGCGCTATGAAAGCACTTAGTGTTCAAAGATAATGTTCAGACAGAGGTAAAACCATTCTCTCTTACAGATATCAAAATGGACACATGTTAAAGATTTTACCTGGCTCACATGGTGAGCGAAGCAGACAGATGTTTTCACTGGTCCAGAAGTCAAATAATCACAAATCTCTATGGAGCGAAAGAATGTTGAGATGAATTGCAAATGAGAACAGAGTCAATTATCACTATCAGACAAGCCAGAATTTGCATCGCTATCAGTTACCTACAAATTACAAAGGTCTGCAAAGCTCAGAGACAAAGACCAGGTCTAGATTGGGTGATCCAGAAAAATGTGCAATAAGAGAGGCTTAGTTTGCATTGAAACACAAATTTTTTTCTACAATTGTAAAGCACAGCTCTGCTTTATTTAATGTCCAGACCCAAACAGACATTAAAACACATCATCATTTTCACATCATACATTCTGCTGGTAAATGCGCAATCAGGAAAATCCCCTTGGGCAGATATTGATGCAGCCTGAATGAGTGTTAACCTTCTGACCTCTAAATTCTCCCAGGCCTTGCCCTCCTTCTGTTCACTGTCTCCCCTACCCCCCATTCCCACATAGCTAGGGGGTTAAGAACTCTTGACATAAATAACCAGTTCTATAGAGCTGATCAGAAGCAGATGTCGGGAAGGATGTGACCCTCGATCTCATAGCACTCATCTCTGGCTGAGCAGTAAATCTCTAAGTTTATATGGCTGGAGTCTTTCCTCTGAGTTAAAGATGCCTCACCCTTCACATTGGTGAAGACTGGTTAACAGTCTCTTCGCTACTAGCCCAGTGTGCTGACAGTTAAGATGCTCTTAGAATAATGAATGGCAGTCTCTCTTTGGTGACCCCATAGAGCCCCATCCAACGCTACTTCATGCATATCATCATCCACCTGGGGTATTTAATTGGACTGGCAGAATCACAGCATCTTCGTACTGGAGACGAACTGTCTCCCCCTCCTTTTCCAGTATTAATTAAGGTGGTCATTGTACTCTTGCCACGGCTAACCAACAGTTTCCTCAACAGTGCTGGATCATTGCAAGTTTAAATAGTAAATCAGAATATTAATTCAAGATGTGGCTGTGACACTAACAAGTTAGTGGCCTTCACCAGCCCTTCATCTCCCACGGCCTCTACTTCTTCATAAAGGTAAAGATGAGGGACTCTACATCTTTTCTGATGTTATCATGTTCTACAGCAATGGTTGGAGATATATTGTGGCTGTTGGCATTTTCAATATTAAGTGACTATAGTTGCTGTTGACAGCTGTAAGTGTGGCTGAAAAAAGGCAGCATACAATCTTCCAGACAGAAGATTTGTTGTGTGGGAACTGGGGCGAGACAGGCTCAGATAGCTCCAACCATGCTGAGTTCTTTCCTGGCTGCTTTCTCATTGCAGAAAGCCATACACTCCTAAAAGGAGCTGTTAAAGGGCATCTCCAGGGATCCTGAGCTCCAGTAGGCCTTGAAGAATTCAGGGATTGGAGATTCCCAAAGCAGACTGTTTTACCTTTCTGGCTTTTGAAGAGTGAAGATGGAAGATGCTGAGTTAAATCCACAATGGTTTAGTCCCTCAGCAAAAAAATTGGCCTGTACGCCTCAAAAATACAATGTCATAAAAGAGAAAGAAAGACTGAGGAATGATCCAAATTTACCAAAAGATCAAACAGACATGAAAACCAAATGGATTCTGAGCAGAAAAATAAAATGCCGTAAAGTTCACTGTGCAGTAATTGGCAGGATTTGAATATGACCAGAGATTATTATAGCATTGCCCTTAGCAAACACACACTGAAGCATTTAGATTTTAAGGGGAAGGATGTCTACCACCTGCTTCTGAGTGATTCAAAAATAGATATAAAGGAAAATAAAATAATTTTTTTAAAAGGGAAATAAACAGTGTAAACCTGGGTGAGGGGTATGAGTTCTTCATACTGTTGTAGTTTTTTCCTATGTTTGACATTATTTCAAAAGATATTAAAAGACAATTCAATAATAATTTCAAACTTCTGAAACAAAATCATTTTGAACCTATATTCTATATCCAATCACTCTGTTATCAGAACAATAAATATATGTTCATATCAAAATAAATATATGTTCATGGCGTAGGACTCAGAATATTTCTTAGATCAGTGGTGGCGAACTTATGGCACACGTGTTATTTGTTTTTCTTTTAAGACAAAAGATGTTAGTGTATGGGTTGTTTTTTCTAAACTAAAACTTCAGTATTAAGGTTTAATTGCAGTGTTGGTACTTTGCGATATATAAGTGGGTTTTGGGTTGCAGTTTGGGTACTCGTCTCTAAAAGGTTTGCCATCACTGTCTTAGATTATAAACTGTCACTGAAATTCATACCAGAAAATGATGTACTTGCCAAAGAGGAAGACATGGATACAAGAAACTAATATATATGTATATGAATAAACTGTAAAGTTAAGCTTAAACAATTATTGTTTCATTGATAGAATGTGGAACAAACAAAATACCCATTAGGCTCACAGACAGGGTGGCAGAGGCTTGGGAAAGGAGAAAGCAAAATCGTACCCACATTATTCCTTAATCTGAATAAAAGGAAAGATAAAAATACTAATTAATTGTGGACATATGCAGGGAAGAGGCTGTGTGCTAAAACCAAAGGTATTGAGGTGACATTAGCCAGAATGGTGCAGTAGGGGGTTCTGAACATCTTCCCCTCCATGAAATCAACCAGAACAATACCAAGTTGTCAGAATCAAATTTTCCAGAACTCTGGAATTAATGAAAACTGACAGCAATACAGGGAGTATTCAAGAAAACTGGCTGGAACTTGCTAAGAACAAGGTTTGTAGTTTTAACTTGCCCTATTTCCATGCTGCCCCTGAGCTCAACCTGGCAGTCACTAGGGGTAGGGTGATGGTGGCAGTGCGGAAGGCAGACTCGAGGTGGAGTTCCCTCAAGACCAGGCTTCCGGAAAACTACTGTTACATAATGTGTCTGGTCACACCCATGATCTTGAATTTGAGGGCTTCTTCTTCTTCTTCTTCTTCTTCTTCTTCTTCTTCTTCTTCTTCTTCTTCTGCTGCTGCTGCTGCTGCTGCTGCTGCTGCTGTTGCTGCTGCTGCTGCAGCAGCTTCTGCTTCTGCTTCTGCTCCTTCTCCTTCTCCTTCTCCTTCTCCTTCTCCTCCTCCTTCTCCTCCTCCTTCTTCTCCTTTTTCTTTTTCTTCTAGAGTTGCTGTTCCTCTAGCCTCATCCTCAATTGTTTATTCCTATTCCAGTTCTAACCCATACCTCACGTTTACCCTGCTCTTCATGGCATCATTTCCTCTTGCACTTCACTTCAACTCAGGTTGTTTTGCTGGCTGTTGTAGTCAGAGTTTACAAGGGAATAGATTTAATACAAGACACATAATGTATAGGATTATTTTATAATATTCACCCAAATAGTCAAATACAGAAGAGCACAAGTATGGAGAACCACTCAGATTGCTTCAAAGCTCAGGGGCATCTAAGGACACCTAAGGATGTGACCCTGCTTGTCTAGCACAGGAACACAGTAGGATATAGTTATGTAATCATGACTTAGCACAGGTAAACACACATGCAATGGTTACAGCACTGTGTAAGGATGTAAATATGAGGTAACAACCTGTATAAGAACTATACAATGAAGATGCAGGTGGCTCTCCTGTGCTCTTGCACTCTTCTACTCTGCTCTGCTCCATGCTGCCTGCTATTGTTGCTGATGTCTTGCACACATGCGTTCTTTTACCTTGGGACCTCATCCTTAAAAGTCTCCCTTAGGCCCCCTGAGTTGGACAAAAACAAGAGATCTGTCCATGCATGAGAGACCCAAAGAATATAGCTAAGGGCCTTTATGCCACAGCAATGTCCTGCATGAGTCCAGCTAAAGACCATGGCAAAGTCTTCATGAGTCCAGCTGAGGGCCCAGAGCCCACAATGTCTCCTACAAGTCTGTACCAAGGATCTGCACTGGGAAAGTCCAAAGGTCAGTGGTGAAGGCTAGAAAGTCTGCACCAGCAGGATAAAGGATCTGTGCCAGGATGCTGAGGGCATCTGCACTGGAGCCAGGAAATGATGCTCAAGGTAAGGACTGGAGCTCCCCTGAAGAGAACCACAGCCATCCTCAGTGACAGCAAGGACCCAGCTCCTCCAACAATGAGAACTGAATTCATATCAGGAAAACTAGCATGACAGGCTTCTCCAGGAGAATCAACAGCATGCCATCTTCCCCTCTAGTTCTCTTCAAGCTGTTGGCAACAATCCTCAGGTGGGCCTTCTATACCCAGAACCACGTGGATTCAGTTCAGCTGGGTATTACGAGTTGACCGTTAGTTAATCCACCACTCTGTTCATGGCTCTAAGCATACAGAATCCACTGCAAATGTTATCTGTAAAAGACCACACAAATGGTTACCCTGGAAATGAAATTAAAAGCAATCAAGGACTGGGACTTTGGAAAATCAGCATGCTTATTCCTTGCATGTACCGTCCCACCATGGCTATGCTTTTGAGGAACTATAACAAAGTAATAGAAGCTGAGCAATGAGAATGACTAACAAAAGTCATTCCTAGAGGCAAAAAAAGACACTTTATAATGATAAAAGACCTCACCAAGAAGATATAAAAATTATAAACATATAAGGCCCTAACAAGAAGTCCCTAAATATACAAAGTAAAGTCTGACAGAATAGAAGGATGAAACAAACTAAAAAAAATAGTTGGAGGCTTCAATACTCAACTTTCAATAATGCATGAAATAACAAAGTAGGAGAACAAAAAGGAAACAAAAGATTTGAGCAACACTATTAACTAACCAGACCTGAAGAATGCAGGGAAGACTCCATCATACAGCAACAAAATACACATTCTTTTCGTAGATGTGAACATATCTTAGGCCACAAAAAAAGTATCAGTAAGTTGTAAAAGATAAAAATTATACAGGCCAGGCATGGTGGTGCACACCTGTAGTCCCAGCACTTGGGAGGCTGAAGCAAGAGGATCTCCATGGCTTCAGGGCTAGTCTGAACCACATAGGAAGGTCCTGTGTCAAAACAAGAACAACAAAAAAAGATACAGAATTATATTCTCTGACTACAATTAAATTAAATTAGAAATCAGTAACAAAAGAAAATTGGAAATTTTACAAATATATGGAAACTAAACAATATACCCAAAGGTAAACATGTTGACAGTGGAATAGGATTGAAGATGCAGAAATAATCCCAGGCACCTTTAACCATCTGATTTTTGACAAAGGGGCCAAAAATATACATTTGAGAAAAGATGACCTCTTTAACAAGTAGTGCTGAGAAAACTGGGTTTCCACATGAAGAAGAATGAATATAGACCTGTATCTCTTACCTTGTACTAATATTAAATCAAAATGGATCAAAGACCTAGATATAAAAACTGAAACATTAAGTCTGCTGGAAGATAAATAGCTGAAATTCTTGAAGACATGGGCATAGGTGAGGACTTTCTGAACAGAACACTAATTGCACTAGAAATAATACCAAGAATCAGAAAATGGGATCATATCAAAGTTAAAAGCCTCTTCACAGCAAAGGAAATAAACAATAGAGAAAAGGAGACAACCTATGGAATCAGAAACAAAATTTTGCCAACTAACTCCTCCTTGGACAGAGAACTAATACCTGGAATATATAAAGAACTCAAAAAAATCAATCAAAAAGTAGACAATTGAAATGAATAGACATTTTCACACAAAGAAGTGTAAATAATCAATAAGTATATGAAAAAATATTCAGCATCTTTGACCATTAGAGAAATGCAAATCAAACAACACTGAGATTCTTACTCCAGTAAAAATGACTGGTTGGGTTTCTTTTGTTTTTCTTTTTTTGTTGTTGTTTTGGTTTTCTTCGAATACCAGGAATTGAATTCACGACCTTGCGCTTGCCAGGCAGGCACTGTGCCGCTGAGCTGAATACCCAGCCCCCCAAAATGGCTGTTATTAAGGACTCAAAAAACAACAAATGCTGGTGAAGCTGTGGGGGAAATGGAATCCTTCTACTTACTTGTGGGAGTGTAAACTAGTGTAAGCACTATGGAACTCAGTATGAATGCTTCTCAGAAAACTAAAATTAGAAATTCCATTTGACCCAGCTATACCTCTTTTGGGTATCTTCCCCAAAAAGGTAAAGACACTATATTATAGAGATACACGTAGTCCCATGTTTATAGCAACACAAATAATAGCTAAATCTTGAAAGCAACCTATATGTCCAGCAACAGATAAATGGATAAAGAAAATATCTATACTACTCAGCAAAAAAGAAGTATAAATTTGAGTCATTTTTAGGAAAATAGATATACCTTGAGAAAATACTAAGTAAAATAAATAGGCACAGAAAGTTAAATATCAGAGTTTCTTTTATATGAGAAACCCAAAATATAAATGTCTTAGTTACTTTTCTCATTGCTGAGACAAAATACCCAACGCCCAAAGTTAAAGAAAGAAAGGTTTATTTAGTTCACTTGGGGAGGTTTCAGTCCGTAATCAGCTGGCTCCAAGGCAGGGTGGCATGGCTGAGAGGCAACCATTCATGGTGGCGGAAGACTGCAAAAGCAGTAAGACCAAAAAAAGGGACGGATCAAGCCTCTTTTCCTCACTTACTTTGTATGTGGGCTACCTGCCCTAAGGCAGGTGTAGCACTCACACTATCTCCAAGCCCTCTCCTTGCACAGGCTAAGGATGTTTTCAAAGTGAGAACCCCAGCCCCCTGTTGAGTCAAGCTGAAATTGCTGTAACTCTGTTTCCTGAGCTAAGGGCATGAATACAAGATGTAAAGGTTTAATAAACTGTCTTCAAAAAGCCCAACCCCCATTACCACTAAGGCTTTGGGGAGATATCCATATACAAACCACAACAATAAATAACATAAAGAGCAAAGTGAAAGAGAGGTAATAGGAAACAAGGTCATAGACCTTTGTGGAGAAAGAAAGGAGATCTAAGAATGGAGGGAAAGAGTGGACCAGGAGGGGAAGGAAAAGTAAAAATGATTAAGATGCAATATGTATATGTACCAATTCCCCAGAATAAAGACAGTTATTATGTATCATAACATATACCCCAAAAAGGAAAAACAAGTTAATGAAATGGAGAACAAAAACAATAGAGAAAAAACATTGAAAACTAAAGTGAATTATTTTAAAATATCTACAAAGTTGATAACTCACTAGATTAACAGGAAAACAGACAGATTCAATTTACTAAAAAACAGAGTAAAAGAGACATTAACACCAACCCAATAGAAATAAAAGAGGTTATAAGGAAATGTTGTGAATCACTACATGCCAACAAATTAGACAACCCAAGTTAAATGACAAATCTAGAGATGCAGCTGTAAAAACTGACCCAAGAGAAAACAGAAAATCTGAAGACCTATTACTAGAGATGACACAAGTAATTTTTAAAACTTTTCACAGAAAATCCCAGAATCTCATGGTTTCACTGGTAAATTTTACCAAACATTTAAAGAAATAGTAATACCAATATTTTATAAATTCTTCCAAAAAATAGAAAGCAAGAAATACTCCCTAGCTCATTCTATGAGTCCAGTACAAGTGTGATATCAAAACCAAAGACATCACTGAAAAATAAAACAGAGCAACATCACTTATGAATATGCGTACAAAATTCTCATTATATTACAATTTGCATCTTGCAGCATACCAAAGAAAGGATTATACAAGACCAGATATGATATTTATCCCAGAAATGTATTATTTAACCTCAGCCACCTTGTTTTCAAAGTTTAGAAATTTAAAAATAAAACATTTTGTATTCTAAACTGCCAATAAAAATATGGTTCAATATATTAAGATACTTATACTTACATTGATATTTTAAAAATAAGATAATTAGGAATAAATTTGACAGAAGACAGACCAGACTTGTACACTGAAAACAATAAAGTAGCAAAAGAAATGAAAAAACTAAATAAATGGAAAACATCTTGTGTTCATAGACTCAAAGACTTAATTTTTTTATGATAGTAATACCTCCCAATCTAATTTATATATTCAGTGGAATCCTTGTCAAAATTCAAACTGGTTTTTTATAGAGAAATTAACAAGCTGATCTTAAAATTCATATGAAAATGGAAAAAAAAAAAACCCACAGAATAGCCAAAACAATCTCGGAAAAGAAGAATACAATTGAAGACTCAACTTCCCAATTTCAGAACTGACTCAAAGCCACATTTGTCAAGACTGTCAGATACTGGTAGAAGGGTAAATATGTGGATCAACGTAATAGAACTAAGTGTCCAGAACACAACTTCACATAACAAGTGATTTTTAACAAGGATAACAATACAATTCAATGAGGAAAGAATAAGTTTTTCAATACACAGTATTGTAGCAGTAGACACCCAAGAAAGAATGTAACTGAACTCTTACTTTGGACAACATGTCAAGCAACTCAAAATTAAAAATTTTAAAAACTCAAGATAGACCCAAGTATAAAATTTAAAACTATAAATCTCTTAGAAGAAAATATAAAAATATATCTTTGTGATCTCTGGTTAAATAAGGCCTTTTTCAATATGACTCTAAAAGCACAAAGAACAAAAGAAAAAAATAGATATATTGACTTCATAAAAATTTAAAACATTTGTGCTTCAAAGGACATTATCAAGAAAGGGAAGAGGCAACCAACAAAATAGGAGAAATATCTGCAAATCATACATCTAACAGAGACTTGTGTGTACAGCAAAAAAGAATTCTTCTAAAAAAACAAATAACTGAATTTCATATTGGTAAAGAATTTTAATCCACATTTCTCCATAGATGATATACAAATGGGCAAAAAGCACATAAAAATATGCTCGATATCATTAACCAATTCGGAAATGCAAAATCAAAGCTACAATGAAATGTGTATCCACACCCATTAGGATGGCTGTAGTAAAAAAGATGGGAAAACAAGAATTTTTTAAACATGGAAAAACAAGAATGTGGAAAATCTAGAGCCTGATACACTGTTGATGGAGAGGTAAAATAGTATGGCTACTTCGGAAAGCAGTTTGGCAGTTCTGTAAAACGTTAAGCATACAGTTAGCATATGACCCAGAAATTCCACTCCTAGGTACAGACTCAACAGAACTGAAAACACATATTCACATAAGAACATGTACACTAATGTTCACAGCAGCATTGTTCACAAAAGTTAAAATGTTTAAACAACCCCAAGTGACTTCCAAGCAATGAATGGATAAACACAATGCAGTATATCCATAACATGGAATATTAATCAGCCAAAAAAAGAATAAAGTCCTGATCCATGCTGCAACAAGGATGAATCTTGGACGTATTATACAAAGGGAAAGAAGTGAGATACAAAAAAAGGTCATGTATTGTATGGCCTCATTTAGTGAAATATCTGGAAAAGGGAAAGCCAAGGAGCTAGAAACAGATGAGCGGGTACTAGAAACAGCGTGTCTTAGGGCGGGATATGTAACAATTGCTAAGACATATGAGGTTTCTTTGGGGGTGGATGAAATATTCTGGAATTAGTGGTAATGGTTGCACAACTTTGCTGACACACGAATACCCACTGAGTTTAAACTTTTAAAAGGATAAATTTTATGGTATGCGAATTTTACCTCAATGACAAATGAATAAATAATTTAAAGGTATTCTCCTGAAAAAGAAGAAATAGAATTTAAAATTTCCAAGTAATTAGAATGGAAAAGTAAAACAAGGAAAACTTAATCTAATAAAAATCATAAAAGAAAAGAGGAAAACATATAGAAAAATATAAAAGGTAAAAATACGTTCAAATATCTAAATTCACTAAAAATAAAGTGAGTATGTTAAATACCTCCAGCTAAATACTGTTCAAAAAAATTCATAAAATAAAAGAACACGGAAAAATTGAGATAAGTAAGAAGACATAATAGTCATAAATCTTCATACTCAAGCATAAATTCACATATGTGAAAGAAGTTTAAAAATCCAAATTCAAGTGGGATTTTTTTTGAGACAGGGTTTCATTATGTAATTCAGGCTGGCCCTAAATTCACTATGTAGCCCAGGCTGTCCTCAAACTTGCAGTGATCCGCCTGCCTCAACCACTGAAGTGCTGGGATCACAGATGTGCACCACCATACCCGGCTAGAATGGGATTTTTTTCTATTTTTTTTTTTTTGTGCCAGGAATGGAACTCAGGACTTTGCGCTTGCTGGGCAGGCACTGTGCCACTGAGCTATATCCCCAGCCCCTAGAATGGGATTTTTAAATCCACTTTTCTGATACTAAGAAAGCAAGTAAATTTATTTTTAAATATCATTTTAAATTTAATCAATAAATTTTATCAATTAGTTAATAAGCACCATAATGCTAAAATAGAATATGACTTTCTTTTAAAACCTTATGAAAGATAAGCTAAATGTAGCCATATCTTACCTCAAAAAGACGACCAATTATCAAAAACAGAAATTTGGAAATCTTAATTCAGTCCACAATACAACAGAATTGTAAATTTAGGGTTAAAAGCTTAATTTATGAGATATCATACAGAATTTTGATAATCAATATACCAATACATTTGATAATCTGTGTGAAACTGATGATCTTCCAGGAAAATAAAGTATATACTAGCACTGACCCAACACGAGGTAGGTGCCTACATAAACAAACAACTGTAAAAGATCAAATATTTACTAATGAAAATAGCATTTATTGAACGTTTTGTACACAAATTCTGCCAAATCTTCAAGAAATAGATAATTGCCATGAAATATCAATTATAAAACTATACAGCAGGCGCCAGCCCAGCCCTGAGCTGCCTGAGCGGCAGAGCTGCAGTGCGGGCCGGCCTGTGAGGCCAGCTGTCCCGGCCAACGGCCCTGAACCGGGCTGCTAGGGACTGGCTCTCAGAACACCAGGCAGCCTTCCCCGGGCGACCCCCACCCGGCTGGCTGGAAGGTAGCACTAGTGATCCCTAAATGTGCCCTTGGGCGTAATTAGCGGTTCGTTTTTGATTAGGAGAAAGAAGACAGCCATTCCCTTGTAAACAAAGCTTTAAGTACCTGGGGGAATTGTGGACTTTTTGAATTTTAAGAACAGTGAAGTTGGGGCACTGTAGAAGATGTGTAAAAGATTACACAGATTGGAAGGAAGACTGATGAAGAAAAACAACATGATTCAGGCACACCATTGAGTTCTTAGGAATGCACGAAAGGGTCTGGTTAAGAAACGTATGATGTACAAGACAGGAGCCTGCATCAGGAAGTTCACATGAGAATTACTTTCAAGGAAGTTATCCATAGATGCAAAGAGTAGCTGTGAGAGGTGATGGGGATATACTGGAACAATGGGAGAAGCTGGTACCTTATAGAAAGCCAAGAGGACAAGAATTTTTTTGCATAATCTGAATCAGTAATCAAGCCTGAAAAAAAGAAAACCTAACTTCAGTGTGAATGTGACGGATGTTGTGAAAGATGTGTACCGTGCGCAGGAGAGAGAGGCGAGTTACCTGGAGGGCAGGAAAAGTGGGCTGGGGCAGGGAAGAGTTCAGGAACAGAGGCTATTCGAATTTTGAATATTAGGGGCTGGGGATTTAGCTCAACGGCAAAGCGCCTGCCTGGCAAGCGCAAGGTACCGGAGAAAAACAGTTCCCGGTACCGGAGAAAAACAAAAACAAAAACAAAAAAAAAAAAGAATTTTGAATATTAGATGACTGATGTCTTTTATTAAGTTATAAAAGTTAACATTGATAATGGAAGTAGCTGGAAAACGGAAATCACTAAACATGCCAGTATTATCATTACTGAAAGATAACCACTGACATTGTATTTTGTATTCTGCCATCTTCTTTCTGTGCCTAGATTAGAAACATACTTTTTACCGGCAAGGGTAACCAAGTTTTAACTATTGTATTGTAATCTACTCCAACTGTCAATATATTGAAATAATGCCACATCAAAAAATATACATATACTATAAAAAAACTATATAGCAACAGATGAAATTTAACTTATACTATAAAGTTAACTAGTTTTTCAAAGAACATATAAAATGTAGATTCCATAATGTAAAAGATTTAGAGTTGGCTTCATTGAAATTTAAATTTTCACTTTCCATAGGCTTCCAAGGGCATTTAATACCGTGCACAGCTGGACATTCCATGAAGGTCAAACACTGCAGGTGACCAGTAACTCCCAGTTTTGATAAATTAATTCCACTATCAGATCTTCTTCCGACACTACATATGGAAAAATTGAGGGAAACAAAATAAGACATGGCAGCCTGTATTCTTGTACAATACAAGAAACTCAGAGGGGGGAAAAATGGGGGAGAAGGATGCACAAATATTCAGGAAATAAGCAAAGTAGGGAACCTGTCAATCAGAACATTACAGTGGTAAAAGGAGTCTGGAATAAGCAAAAAAGATTGTTCAGTGTCTCCAGTGGAAATCGATGAATTTTTACTGCACATTCCTCCAGGTTATCTGAATGTAGGCCATTCACTGCCCTTGAGCTATTTTATACCTCTTCACAACGGAAATAACTAGTATTGATGCTAAATAATTCTTGTATAAACACGAAAATACTAAATTCTGTCCAGTATTTAATTGACATCTCTCTTCCATTGAGTAAAAAAAGTTGTACTACTTTATTTTCATATTTATATATTTATTATTACTACTAATTTATTAATATTCTTTACCTATAAATGCATCTGTTTGGATTATCTTTTCAACTGCTTGTAGTGTCTTACAATTTCTCTCACTTAAAATGAGTCTACATGCTCATTTTTAAAAAATGTTAAAAGTGTTCTCTCTTGAAAGATACAATAAAAAGCCAGGCGTGGTGGCACACACCTGTAATCCTGACATTTGCAAGGCTGAGGCAGGAGGATCATTGAGAGTTTGAGACCCACCTGGGCTACAAAATAATTCAACGGTGGAAGTAAATCTCAAGGCCAGCCTGAACTGCATAGCAAGACCTTGTCTCAAAAAGAAAAAAAAAAGTCGAACTGAAATTCAATAAGTGTCTTTCATTTTTTAAAAAGGAGGTTAAGCTGCTATAAAAAAGAGATCTCAAAAGTCACAGATTCAATAAAAATATGTCTATTTCTCTCTCTATGAAGTGTGGTAGCCATTTGGACTGGGAGGAGGCAGCTCTGCCATTCTTACAATATGATCTTTAAAAATGCTCAGGTTAAGTGTTTCCAAGTGTTGGAAAGAGAAAAAAAGAAAAAGAAGGCAAATCTACACATCACTTTTACTTGCATCTTATTGACTGGAGCTAGGTCACATGACCAAAGCAAGTGGCGAAGGCAGCTGGGAAATGTAGTCCTCAACTACTAAAAGGAAGAATAGGCCTACTAGAGGACAGTTAGAGGTATCTACCATACAGCAAATACAAATCAAATTAAAATAATAAAAAAGCACTGGCAATCATATCAAATATTTTTGCCTTTATCATATAAAAAACGATAAATATAAAGGAAACAGACACTCTAATATCCCATCAGAAAAGGTGTAAATTCAAGCAAGCCTGACATCTCTCAAACTCAACGTATCTACTATATGAACTTGGAATTCTACTCAGAGAGACTTATATATAGGAATTATTTCACTTGTTCTAAAAAATTATATACAATAGTATTCACAGCAGCATATTTGTTATGGGGAAATATCCATCAAGAGAGGAAATACTTTCAAATTCAGACACAGTCTCTTCTGTATCATACCAAATAGCTACAAAAGAGAATAATGAAACTAACTTTAAGATACATTTTTAAACTAAAAAGGTGAGATACAAAATGGCATATACATATTTTTATTTGTATAATAAGAAATAACTGTATATGTATTTATATGGATATAGCCAGCTAGGAATAAAACTGGAATTATTTTCATAAAATAGTAAACAGTAATCTACTTCTAAAGGGGGGTAGATGAATGTGCTAAAAGGAAGGAGAACTTTATTGTTTCCTCTCTACTTAACAACTATTTTAATAATTTACAGTAAGAATGTATTTCTATAGAAAAGGAAAAAAGAGAAACAGAATTGGCAGTTGGGGTAAGGGGATGTCCTGACTTTAAAAAGTGGAGGGAAATAATTCAACGGTGGAAGTAAAGCTAATTCCCCCCCCCCGCTCCCTCCTCCTCCTCTCTCCTGCTCCTCCTCCTCCTCCTCCCCACCTCCAGCCTTCTCCTCCTTTCTTCTTTAAATTTTGTGACAAGATCAATTCACTTCTGGAGTGAAAACATTTATTGCTTTTCCCTGGGCTGAACAGTCAGCAAACTGGGCACCTAGTGTTTCTCTAACTTACATCCTGAAAAGCACCTCTTTTGAATAGAGGCCCAAGGACCTACGCATCTTTTGGGAAAGGGATGAGGTCACTTTAACCACATTTGATAATGATGTCCATAAAAGAGTTACGGGAAGTTTCTATATCATCTTTCCAGATTGTAATGATAAAAGACTTTGCAGCTCTGTGAGGAAATATTGATTTTTTTTTATTTTAAAAAGAATAAAAAATAAGAAAAAAGGACAATAAAAATGATACAGAATTTGAAAACAAGATGATAGGAAATTAACAATGGTTGTTGTATTGCATATTATTATCTTCAAAGTAGTTGTTCAGACTACCAGATATAGGCATACAAAATTGATTAAACAATTAAGCATTAACTGTTCCTTTCAATAAACCAATAGATATTAGTAGTACAGTTAGCTTAGCTATCTTGTGTATGTATGTATGTGTGTGTGTGTGTATATATATATATATATATATTCCCTTCTTTTTTTCTCCTTTCCCCCATTCCAGTTGTTCTTTCCTTTCGAGCAGTTTCTTTCCCTTTCATAATATCTACTGTACCTTTCAGATTTTCTTTACTCTTTCAGTTTATTACACTAGGGAGACAATACAATGTTTACACATGTGGGTCTGATTTACTTCACTTATGAGCATGGTCTCCATTGTATCCATTTATACTGACAGTTTCAAGTGAAACTAAAAATAAGGAAACAAAGTTATAGGCTTTACTTACATATGGGCAAAATTAACAAATGTAGCTCAAAGAAAGTGTAACACACAAATGTTTCTGAGGTGGAGTGACAGGGTTATGAATGGGCTTTTGTTTTGTTTGTTAATGTTTCCTTGAATATTTGTTCTCAGAATAGATATGAAATATCAAAGGGGTGTGAGAGGAAACAGACAAAGTTCCAGAAATGGAGAGGTATGGTCTGTGACAATAAAGACAGAAAAATTCTGATCAATGGTTCCAGAAATTGCCTTTGTACAACTTTGAAATATTTTTCAATCATATATATATAATCTCACAACATCTCTTTTCTATTAGAAATGTGGAATTGGGTAGGAATTTTCTCGGAATCAAATTTGGAGGCAGGAGATCTAAAAAGGCTTTGTAATCTCCTTCCCACAATATACTCAAATTAACCAGATAATTGCATTCCCAAAGGAAGTCTGTCAAACATTTCCATTTCTGAGGGGAGCTGAAAACCATAATGCAGTCCATTCCTGTACAACAAAAATGTTTTGTTTTTAATCATTGAAAATAACATCAATACAACAGCCAAACAATACCAAAAGTTATTCAAGAAAATGAATGAAATAACTTACATAAAATGAACCACAAGGATTTGGAATACAGACAATCTTCTTTCATAGGAAACTTTTCTGAATCCCTACAACACTCAGAGTAGAAAACCACCCACCACCACAGAGAGATAATTCCCATGGGATAATTCTCAGGGCCGTGGCTGCCAAGGTTGAAGGTGAAGTGTCCCTTTCCATCCGGTGCTTCGATGGAAAGTGCTGGATGAAAGTGTCTCTTCCTGCCACTTTGTGGAGGTGCTGGTTCTCTCAGTACTTCCAGGTCTCCACAAATATACTGCTCATAACCTCCTGAAGTTTCCAAATTTTTTTAAGAATTATAGATTCCCCCCCCAAAAGAATTATAGATCCCAGCAGTAATTTTCCAACTCCACAACCTCTCTTGCATTTCTCTGCCAACTCCTAAACAATGCCATTTGCAGTTTACAGTCTTTAAAGCAGATTGCAAGCCATGTGACTGCTTTTAATTCCAAGCCATCTTTAAATTTTACCCGGAAAATTTTCAAACATTGTTTGAAATGTTTTGCTAACATTTATGCATATAACATCTACTGCATCTCCTCTAATTTAAAAACTATCAAAATAAGCAGCAACATGTTGCCCGATATATCTTTTTCTTAAAAAAAAAAAAAATAAATACACCCTATCTGCTTAAAACTCACAGTTTCATGATCTTATTGGTCATTAGCCAGTTCTCTTCATTTCTTTATCATTCACTCAACATGTCAATGGTAGTTGCACATAGAAATACTCAACTTTATAAACAACTTCCAATGGTGGTAGAAATCTTTAAGAAGTGGGGCCTACTACATGTCAGCCATTGGAGACATGCTTAGTGGGACACCTCTGTCATTTATGTCCTGGCCATAAGGCAAACAGGCTTTGCTCTGCCACATGCTGCTGCCGTTATGTGCTCCCTTACCACAAGCCCAGAGCAACAGGCCAATTCATCATGGATAGGAACCTCTAAAATCTTGAGTCCAAATAAACCTTTCCTGTTTAATGAGTTGATCAACTCAGGTATTTTGTTCCAGTAATAGAAAGCTGACCAACACAATACTCTTCAAATTATTCTACAAATTTAATGCAATTCCTGTCAAATAGCCATATATTTTTGCAGAAATTGATAGCTCATGTTAAAAATTCATATATAAATTTAGGGAGCCAGGAGAGTGACAAGAATCTTTTAACAGAAGAGCAATTTCAAAACTCATTATAGTAACCAAGACAGTGTGGTACTGACATAGGAATAGGCTTATAAATTAATGGAATAGAATTGAATGTCCATAAATAAAACCTCTCATCAATTGATTTTAGACAAAGGTATCAAGACAGTTCAATGGGAAAAGAATCGTCTTTGACAAATGGTGCTATAAAAACTGGATACCCACATGCAAGAATAATATAGTCAAATTACTGTAGAATGGGCCATAAAACCAAATGTAGAGAAAAAGCTATAAAATCCTAGAAGAAAATATAGAAGACAGTATTCATGACCTTCATCTAGGAAAAGGACTCTTAGACATAACATCAAAACACAAGCAAAAAAAGAAATGCAAATTGGATTTTATCAAAGTATAAAACTTTTGTGCTTCAAAGAATACTAGAGTGTGTGCTTCAAAGGAGATCATCAAGAAAGTGAAAAAGAAAACAGAGAGGAGACAACATTTACAAATTCTGCATCTAATAGTTTTCATCTAGAATATGCAAAGAACTCTTAAAACTCAATAAAGAAAAAGACAACCCAGTTTAAGAAGTAGGCAAAGGATCTCAGTAGACGTTATTCAAAAGCAAATACACAAATGCCAATAAACAAATGAAAAGCTGCTCTCCAACATTAGCCATCAGGAAAAGGCAAAACAACCACATGATTCTACTTCCTATTACTAGAATAACTATAATCAAACAGATGGATAATTATAAGTCTGGAGAGATGAGAAGCTGGAACTCTCATCCCCGGCTCACTGGAATGTAAAAGGTGGCAACCACTTTGGAAAAGAGCCTGATAGTTCCTCCAAAGGAGAAAGATGAAATTACCATCTACCTATCAATTCCAGTCCTGACATATATCCAAAAGAAATGAGAATCTACAAAGGGTGATGAAAAGGTGCAGTAAATAATTAAATTTGGGGGGGTTTGCTTAATTTGTTGAAATTATTATAGTGAGACACATTGCCATTAATCCCCCTCCAAACACTCCCACTCACTTCTGACACACTTATCTCTTTATTTTTGCCACTTTGTGAAGCAGTTCTGGAATCCCATTTTGTGAGTGTCTTTATAAGATGTGATCAAAAATATGGTAAACACTGCTGCCAAGAGCCAACCAACCAAAAGGTGGTTCACAGAGACATCACAGTGTGTCCTCATCCATTTTATTCACTGGGTTTGGTGCTGTGAAACTTCTGGTTCTTCCCCAAAGTCAAAATGACCGTGAAGAATTAATGTTTTGAATCAACACAGGACATCAAAGTGGCCACGACACCACAACTAAAGACATGACAAAGAATTTCCTGAACGGCTTCAGAAATGGTCAAGAACAGTGGGTAAGTATGCTCAAAGAGAAGTACAAGACTTTGAGGGAGTATTAATGGGAATGTGTATTTCACTATATTTTTTGTTTAAACACACATTACATTTTTCAATCACAAATCGTACATTCATGCAAAATTTTGTGCACACATATTCATAGCAGCATTATTTGTAATAGCCAAAACATGTGGGAGAAAACTAGCATCCATCAGCTGAGGAATGGGTGAATGAAAGGTGGCATTTCATGCCACGAAATATTACTCAGCTGAGTAAAGGAATGAAGTGTAGATTCATACTGCAACATAGGCAAGCTCTGAGAAGTGTGTTAAGTGAGAGAAGTCAGTCACAGATGGCCACATACCATGTGCTTCTATTTGAAATGTCCAGAACACACAAACCCAGAGATAGAAAACAGATTAGTGGTGGATTGTGGGGCAATAATAGAAAGGGACTTCTCTTGAATAAGGGGTTTCTGTTGGGGATGACGGAAATATTCTGATATTCAATAGTTGATAATTCCACCAATGTTTGAATATACTAAAAACAATGAATTATACACTTTTAAATGGTTAAACTGTTGAATTTGATTAGTGAATTTTACCAGTTATAAATTTTGTGTGTGAGAGAGACAGGGTCTCGTTATGTAGCCTAGGCTGGCCTTTAACTACCAATATTCCTGCCTCAAACACCCAGATGCTGGGATTACAGGTATGTGTCACTTTGTCTAGCTTCTAGCTTTTAAAAAAAAAAACAAACTATGGATAATAATTACCTCAAAACCAGTGAGTGTGCATACATTATCAAAACTCACCCAATGTAGCACTAAAATTCATTCACTTTATTGATTGTAAATTATGTATCTATTGGGAAAAACTTAGATATAAGGAATCCCAGGATTGGAGATATAGCTCAGTAGCACAGCGCCTGCCTGACAAGCACAAGTTTGATTCCCAGTACCACCTGAAAAGAAAAGGGAGATATAAGGAATCCCCACAAACACCAAAATACACTTAGGAACAAAATCCTAATAACCACATCGGCATCAGTGCAGGGGAAAAAGAGGAAAGCAATGGGACATCTGATGAAGTCAAAGATGATAGGGCCTCCAAAATATCCAAGAGGTGTTGGGTACAAAATATAAGGAGCAGATTTTTTGACAGCTAGAAGAGTATGCTTTACACAGCCCTTGCAAGAGATCCCCCGTGGTATACAAAGGACCCGGAGCAGAATACACCTTATGGATTCTCAAAGTGGACCTATATGGACTCCCTTTAAGGACAGGGACTCAAACTGCAGAGCACTGGAGACGAAGAAATGAAAGGGTCCATGCAACAGAGCAGAGGAACAGAGCTGCACTATCACAGAAAGCAGCCACCGTGGGCTTCAGCACTCCACGGAACAGGAGAGGTAGCTCTGCTGAGTCAGGGAAGCTGCTCGGACCCACACCTGCTCCCACGAGCGCTAGGAAGTAGATGGCATGAACTTGAGAATGGTGAAGTGTGCATGTCAAAGGCATCAGCAGCAGCAGCAGCACCATTTTTAAAGTTATTCTTTAAAAAGAAAAAAGAAATGAGCAAAATAACATTTTAGTAGACAATTGATCAAAATTATAGTATTCTATTTCAACATGAGCTAAATGTTTTTGCTTATTTGTTTTAGTTGAGATACAGGGTCTTGTTATGTTCATTCTCCAGCTGGTCTCAAACTCCCAGGTTTAAGTGATCCTGCTACCTCAGTCTCCTCAGTAGCTATAACTATAATAAATGTGTGTGTGTGTGTGTGTGTGTGTGTGTGTGTGTGTTGAAGACTGAATCAAGGACCTCACACGTGGTAGGCAAGTGCTGTACCACTGAACCACATCACTAGCCCTTTTTGAAATTTTTATTTTGAGACAATCAGTTGCTCCTGCTGAATTGGAACCTGTGATCTTCCTGCCTCAGCCTTCTGAGTAGCTGAGATATAAGCATGTGCCACCGTGCCTGGCAGTAAATAGCATTTTTAAATGATACAAAACATGAAAGAATTAAGAACTAAAACATGTCAGAAATGAGCTGACAGCTCATCACTAAGAACCACACAGTGACGCATGCTGGGAGAGTTGTCAAGCTGTGTCCGCAGCAAAGGCGCTTGCCCTAGAAGGCCACTGGAAGTCTGTCCCTGCTGTCCCATCGTTTGTTCCTAGCCACAGACCCAGGTGTTGGGAAAGAGGGACCTGAGCTAAGCAGCAGGTGTCACTGTCACCTTTTACAGACAGCTGGACAGGGCACAGGTGAGGGGTGGCAGGGTTTCCCTTGGTTCCAAAGCAGCCATAGCCTCTGAAAGAGGAGGCGCCCTGAGTGTGCAGAGCCACCTCCATGGTGAGCCACGGAGTGCAGGCTTTTTGTTGTTGTTTTTAAACAAGAGGCAGAAGGAAATCATCCCAGATTCTGTCCTTCAAGGAAAGGGAAGGGGCAGCTCTCCAGGTCCCAGTGATCTGGAAGGTCATTAACAAGCCCTCAGCTGGGTGAGCTGCTGGCTCAGAGAACACGTGCCAAGCAGGGGCAGGACCAACCTGCACAGACCCCCGTGTCACCACTGGTGTGTGACAGCCACCTGAGCTGTGGGTTCTCAGCTCTGTGTCTAGGGTAGAGCATGAGGAAGAAGGACGTGACATGGTGACTTTTTGCTGTGGCCTGGACTATTTTAAGGACGTGGGGCAGAGTGTCCTAGCGAACAGTGTCATGTGTGCCCTGTCATTCCGGGTGCCATCCAGCAAGATGTGGTCGTGTTGAAAGATGGTTACCCCTTAATCTCTCGCTTTGAGCAGTTCTTCTTGCCTCTACCCCCAGCGCTTCTGTTATTACAAATTTCACATTTTCTCGTCTTCACCCCTCCAGTCTGTATTTTTCAGCCCCTCTTGACAGGCCAGCCACCTGAGAGAGTTCACCAGCTTGCATCTGCCCGTTGTTCCTCAGCAGCTTTTCTCATCACTGATAAACACTCTGTGGTCCCCGGCCTGCCCCCGTCGCAGCTCTCCATCCTCGTCAGCCGTCCCTGGTGAGCCTGGATCTGCTGAGCCACGCAGACTGCTCTCCATTGCTTTGGAAACACAGCCCAACCCCCTCACCCTTAATTCAGGTGTCCGTTATTGCGAGAAGAAAAACTTCTTTCCCTCCTTTTAAAATTCCATGCAACAGGGCTGGAGGCTGTTAGAAGCTCAAGATATTCCCTTCCAGTGAAATTGCCCTCAGGGTCACAGTACTTCCTGTTTGAGAAACAAACAAAAAAGCTTAAAAAAGAAGAAGAAAATAGGTGATAATTTAGTAAAAAGTAAATAAAGAAGAGGGAAGGAAAATCAGTTCAGGAATAAACATCAAATTAGAAGGGACAAGTGAGCAAGTAATCACCATGCAGAAAAAAACCAGGAAAGATTTTGAAATAGAAAGAAAACTGTCCTGTCTGGTTCATAATGAGATTTGAAGTCATCATTTTGTCCTAACAGGTAAAAAGCTGAACAAATAGAGAGTCAAGGACTTTTTGTAGATTTGTCGATAGTTAAAGTCACAGGATAAACCCATGTCCCCAGCGACAAGAGGATACAAACAATCACAGCTCACTAGAGCAGAAACCAACACGCAAGAATCCATGGAAACCAGAACCACAGCAGGGATGAGTTACTGGAGGCTCAGTGTGATCAGGTCTGAGAGTTACAGTTCCGGGAGGGCTGGCTGTTAGGAAGGGTGCCCACACTTTTGTAATTTTTACCTCCAGTCATCAAAGTGAAGATAAGAAAAAAAATCCCCATGAGATCCCAGTAGGGGAAGGAGAAAACATTAATAAGGGAAGATGAAAGCAATGGTGTAAATTTGAAATATGCCAGAACATTCTGATCATAACAAGGCCTGCCCTCAGATAAAATTACTTTACCAGAGTCTAACTAATGGGGGTTTTATTGAAGCCTAACAAATCCAGCCCCTTCTACCCATCCTGTCCCACCTAAGGTGGTAAAGCTGAAAAGCACCAGTGTGGTATGCAGCCCAAGGGCCCAGAATCAGTGAAAGCCAGAGACCTGATCACAGGTCTCCTTTGCCCCTTGAAATCCATCAGTAGAGACCTGCCTGCCACAGCTCCTTTCACCCAGTACATCAAGACTGGCTTTCAACAGAAATATTACAAAGCATACTACATGGAGAGTGGAAAAAACAGTTTGAAGAGACAGAGTAAGCACAAGAAACAGACTTATATGTCAGGAATGTTGGACTTATCGACCATAAATTTAAAATAACTGTACCTTCATGTGCTAAAGGAACTAATGGCAAAAATAAACAACATACAAGAGCAGATAGGTAATATAAGCAGAGAGATAGAAATTCTAAAACAAACAACAAAAACTGCTAGGAATCAAAAACACCATAAGAGAAATGAAGACTGCCTTAGGTGGATTTATTAGTAAACCAGACATGGCTGAGAAGAAACAATCCCTGAGCTTGTTGATAAATCAACAGAAATGTTCAAATCTGAAAGGTGAAGAGATAAAAGTCTGGGCAAATGGAACAGAATGTGCAAGAACAGTGGGACAATTACAAAGGGTATAATATATGTGGAATAGGACACCAGAGGGGAGGAACCCGTGAGACTGAAGAAACATCTGAAGAAATCATAACTGAGCATTTCCTCCAAATTAATGTCCAACACCACACCACAGATACAGGAAGTTCAGAGAATACCAAGTAGAATAAATGTCCCTTCTCCCCTAAAACTACACCTATACCCCAAAAACTACATATCATATTCCAACTGCAAAAAAAAATCAAGACAAGGAAAAGTACCTTACTTATAAAGAATAAGAATTACCACAGAACCCAACTTCTCCAAAACCATGGGAACAGAAAGAGAATACAATAGAATATTTAAACTATTGCTGAAAGAAAAACAATGACCTTGAATTATCTTGAAGTATCTTTCAAAAATGAAGGAAAAAAATGAAGGCCTTATTTCTTGGACAAATAAAAATTAAAGGAATTTGTTGCTAGTAAATCTGCCTTGCAAGAAATGTTAAGAGAAGTCCTTCGGAGAGAAGGAAATTATATAGGTGAGTATTTGGGATCTATGTTGCACCTGATGGGTGAGGCCATTACCAGCAGGCATGGTGGAAAACCACAGAAGAAAACCATCACCCATCCCAAGAGACATGACCACACTGGAATCTCCCCTGCCTGTTCAGAGAAGCACAACCACACTATCTCTGCCCCTAAATTCCTGAAGGCAACGAACTCCTCCCTTCCCCTTTAAATTCTTTGTTCTACCCTCACTTCCTGCTGATTCTGCTCTCCAAACTCAGCCCACTCCCATGGAAGTGAATAAACAGCCATGGTTGCTTATACAGTTTTCTCTTTACCCTCCACACCTTTAATGTATATAGTCCTGAAATCCAGGATAGGGTACCCTTCTTTAGAGGGACTACAAGCCCTAACTCAAGCCCCTGTGAGAGAGGCCATCCTGTGACTTTGACTTCTCAGACTGTGCGCCAGTCACTCCCTGCAAGCTTCAGATCGAGTAAGATGTCTCCCTCTCTCCTCTCCAAGCCTGTAAGACTTTCCCCTCTGTCTCTGACACCCTCCTCCCCACTACCACCATGCGCCTTGAGGCATGCCCTTGGGACAAGGGATGGGCCACAGAGGACCAGCTGCCCCACCCCTGCGCCAAACCTGGGGTCCCCAGACCACACAGCCCTGAATGCCTGGCCCACCCTACCCTGAGCCTACTTGCTGCCCTCATAGCCCCAGCTGCATGGCATAACAGGTATATGGTGCCACCACAGAGGCCAAAGTCCAACTGCACTCATGCATGCAGTGGAACCACAGCACCTAAACACACAGCCCACCATCTGATGCCTGTAAGCCTCCCAGTGCCTGAGTACGGAGCCCTCTATCGGCACAAGCACACCAGAGCCCAGCCCAGGCAAGGAAAACATGGGCCAGAGCCCTCCTCACCCAACCCTGTGCCGCTAGACCCCCAAGTGCAGTAGGCCATGCCCCCCACAAACACATCTCTGGCTATATCCCCCCACACACATACCATACTGCTGCTGCTTGGTTCCATGAGCAAGCTGGTCTGCAACCAGCTCAAGCCCACCCAGGGCTTCCTTCTGAAAGACCACAGCCGCTCTCAGCACCATGGGCCCAGGCCATGGAGTCAAGGGGCCAGAGCTGCACGCTTCTCCTCTACCCTCCACCATGTGCTCTCCCAACCCTCACTCCACCACTGTGCCACACACCCTGTCCAGACTACAGTTTTGCCTTACTCCCTTGACCTCCACTCCTCTATACCCCCTCTTCAAGGTCACAAAAACAATAGTCCACGTTCCTCTCTGTGTCAGACCTCTCCCAGGTCAGCCAGCCTCTTAGCTCTCTCTCTTCAGATTTAAAACCCCAGGTTTTCTCCAACTTACCAAAAGTTAACTTTAAACCCCTTGATTAGAGAGCTTCTCCCTAGGAGGTGAAATTCACAAAGCTTACAACTGCTTGCCTTTAACAGGGGACAACAGCTATCAAAAAGCAATTCACACTGTGCCTTACATATTACAACTAAGACTAATATAACTAATCTCTTCTGGGTGTTCAACAACTAAAGTTTAGAGACCAGAACTGCAGAGATAACTGGGCTAAAAACAGCCAATATTTTGCCCCTGGCCCTCCAAGTTCAGCAAAAAGCCAGGACATGAGAAAAACCTTTTCTACAGGATCCTACAATTTTGGGAAGTCACCCAGTCTCCTGAGCAGGGAGATTGCTAGATCCTAGAAGACAGAGATTGATAAAAGTACAGTGTGCCAAAGGAGGGTCACCAAGAGAAGACAATTCCCCATGCTTTCACAGAAAGCAACATGGTCAAGCAAGACCATGACCCATCCAGGCAGCTGGCACTGACAGAGTTGCTGAGAGGCTCCGTACATGGTTCCAAGAGTAACCTGAAGAGGCTCACCTGACCTGGATAGATGGCAAGAGGTCAATTTTAATTAACACAACTCTCATTTTAACTTGGTCTTAAACACCCAGCAGAAAAGTATAATCAAAAGAGATAAATAGCCCGTCTTATAATCCCAGCACTCAGGAGGCTGAGGCTGGAGGATCGCTGTGAATTGAAGTCCAGCCTGGGCTACATAGCGAGTTCAAGGCCAGCCTGAACTGTGTAGTGACACACTGTCTCAAAACAAAACAAAACAACAAAAAAACCAGAGATCAATAAACTTTTGTCATCTGTCTGTGCACCCTCCAAAGTAGCAGTTATTCACTGTAGAGGACACCTGAACTGGTCTCTCTCTCTCCTAAATAAAATTAATGAGACAAGCCATCCTCTAAAATCAGATGCCCTTAGAAGTCCTCACAGCAGCACAAGGAGAAACTTGTACAATGATACAGAGTAAATGTTGTGAGTACATTCCTGATACTTTTGCTAATATCTTGATGACTACTCAAAATATTAAATGACAGGTTAATGCCATGTCAGATTCTAAAACTCCCTGGACATTTTCCTTACCCTCTTTGTGGGAAACTATTACTGGTCTTCCTGGTAAAAATATTTCTTTGATTATATTTGTAATAGCCTTGTTGATTTTATTGTCTGGCCTTGTCCTCCAGACTTAAAGTTATAAGCCTACTCAAGATGAGAGCACCTGACATCTACTGACGGCCTTCAGACAGACCCTCTGGAGAGTGTTTCTCCTATGAATCACAACAACGACCCCCTTTAGGCTGAAGCAGCCAGAATGGCGATGGCCCCCACCTCCTCAGGGCAGTTCAAGATACCGCTGCAGAAAGGGACTATTATAGACAGCTAAATTAGGTAAAAATATTATAGGCAGTCAGGTAGGACTGGGCCCTCCAGAAAGTCAAGACAAAAGGTAAAAACATATCACAACTGTGGCAAAAGACATATCAGTTAGAGGCCATGCACTCAAGATAACAACAAAAGGACCAGGCCTATATACTCCCCAAGGGATGACCTAAACATTTTACTTTTGCAGGCAAGATCTCATAATCCTATCTTATATGTGCTGCATTTAGATTCACTTAAAAAACGTCACCTGGTGGACTTTGATACTAACCACAGGATAAATTTTAAAAATGCTGTACAATGGGCCTTCTTATTAAATCTAATTTATGTTTAAAAGTTATACAAGCCTATTAATAAATCATGGGCCCCTTCCATCATTTCAGCCTTTATCTTCTTTTATGTGTGGGTAAAATTGATGGAATTGCCTTTACTGACTTGTAAATCATGGTTGCTGGGCAATGAGTATAAGTCCAACCTTAAGAGACACAGAAATTTTATTTAGTTTTTTTTTTTTTTTAGACAAAGTGTCACTATGTAGCCCAAGATGGCCTCACCCTCACAAAGATCCTCCTGTCTCAGCCTCTCAAATGCTGGGATTACAGGTGTGTGCCACCATGCCTGGCGACACAGAAATCTCAAGTTGGACTTTAAACAAAACATAGCCTTGTCTTGCTGCTAAAGGGGTTGCCTAGATGATTAGATAAATAACACAGATATCTTGGCTTTTTTGCCCTAGGGCCCAGGGCAGAACTCCTCCAAGCCATTTACTTGCTTCTGTCTAATTCTAGAGGGGATCTCTTTTACAAGGTAAAAAGTGCTCCAACTATTTCCAACATGCTCTTTGATATTTTCTCATTCTCTCTCAAAAAAAATTAAAAACAATGGTTTAGATCTCTTTATTAGTCTTGCTACCAATGCTTCCTTCTTAAAACATGACTGTTACAGCTCAAATCAATTGTAACATGCTCCCCAGGGGCCCTCAACCGGCTCCTTCCCCCACCTTCTTGGCTTAGCCACCAAAGACTGAAGCTTCCCAAAGGCTTGGAGGCCCCGTGGCACGTCATGGATGCTGACCTCTGGGTAACTCTCACAGTGGAGGGTAAGCCCATCCAAGTTTTAATCAATATGAGTTCCTGCCACTCCACTTTGCCTTTCTTCCAAGGACCAACTTCCTTGGCCCAGTTGTGGTCATTGATGGTAAAGATCTCCAAGCTCTTAACTCCCCCAGTCTGATGCCAATTGGATCAACACCTTTTCCCCACACTCCTTTTTAGTCATCTATACCTGCGCTGTTCCTCTTTTTGGGCAAGACATCTTCAGCAAGTTGTCAGCTACTATTACCATCCCCAGGACACAACCAACACTTACAGCCACCGTAATGACTCCTTCCCTGGTCCTATCATTTCCCCTCATCTCAACCCCAGAGTCTGGAACACTTCCACCCGATCCTTGGATTCATTCAAACAACTACTTCGTATCTCTTTCCAACCATCCCTACCCTGCCCAATGACAGTACAACATCCCTGACCTGGTCTTATGGGGATTACAACCTGTCATTTCTCACCTATTGAGACACAGCCTCTTAATTCTGTCACCTTTCCTTATAACACCCCCATTCTCATGGTACAAAAGGCAAATGGCTCTCGCAGGCTGACACAAGATCACCACCAGATTGTCCTTCCCATACACACCGAGGTGCGACACTTTTATCTCCTGTCACTTTATCTGCAATTCATCACTCTGTCTTAGATTTAAAAGATGCCTTTTTCACTATTCCTGTGCACCCCTCCTCACAGCCTCTCTTTGCCCTTACCAGGACAGACCCTGACACTCATCAGTCTCAACAGTTGACCCGGACTGTTTTGCTACAAGGTTTCTGGGACAGCCCCCACTACTTTTATCAGGCCCTTGCCGTGATTTGTTTTCTTTTCACCCCTCTTCCTCTCATCTCATACCTCTCAGTATGTAGATGACTTCCTCTTCTGCAGCCCCTCATATGAATCATCCCGTAGACAACTTCTATTATTACAACATCTAGACTCAAAGAGATACTGTATATCTCCCTCTAAGGCTCAAATCTCTTCCCCATCCACCACCTATCTGCACATCATTCTCTGCAAATATGTGCAAGCCTTATTTCTAGACCACGTCCCCTTGATCTCCCAGATTCCAGCCTCTACCACCAAATAACAACTCTTCTACTTTCTCAGTGTAATAGGATATTTCCACCTCTGGGCCCCCAGCTTTGGTCTCCTGTCTGTACCCCTCTACAAACTCATAAAGGGAGACCCCACTGAGCCCTTAGATCACAAGACCTTTCCTCACTTGTCTTTTCAGAGGCCCTATTACTCTTAGAAATGCTCAGACTCACTAGACATGCCCCACTCACCCTCTACTTAATCTTCAGGGACTCACGTCTTCCTCCCACCTCTCATACTTTCTCCCAAGCCCTCTCCTGCTTTTCCACCCTTCTGCCCACTAGGACAAAAAAAGGCTCACCCTAATTTCCATGTCATTTAAACCCAGCACTGGTCATGGAAACACCCTCCGAGTAGAACTCTCTTCCCTTGTTGTTCGGCTAACTGCAGGGACACCTGCCTTGGCCACTCACCCACACTCTCTTACAGTCCTGAGTCCCAGCTGTTGTGGACCTTGTTGTCACTGTCATTTTGGCACACCAGGCATGACAATTACCTCTCTCTGCTCTCCATAGGAAACCTTCCTTCTTTGATTCCCCCTTCCTCTCCCCTATTCTGTCTCTTAAAGAAACTAAAACCTCCACACCCCACCAGCCTCAATTATCCTAAAAGGTCAAGAGTGATAACAGCCTCCTCCAGACTCACCTCAGTAAGGGCATGCTCCAGCTCCAGAAAGACTGGATTTCCCTACTTCTGATCATCCTCCCTCGAATCTAAGCCACCCCCCAGGGAGCCTAGGAGATACAGGCCATTTGAGCTTTTATATGGCCACACCTTTCTGCTCAGGCCAAACCTTAGCTCAGAGGATGGCCCCATCAGAGACTATCTCACAGGAGGTTCTTGTAGATGGACCACTGCCAAGGTGCTGTAGATGCAACACACTGCTAACCTTCTCCTGCCCTCTCCTGACTCTAGCCTTAGAAAGGCTAACAGGTGGGTTTTACTTAAAAATTTAAACCCCTGGTTGCTACAGCCCAATTAGACAGGACCCCTCCTGGCCATCTACAGCACCTTGGCAGTGGTCCGTATCCCAGATCCTTCTGTGGGTACATCTCTCTCAGGTGAAGCTGCATCCTGCTGACAACCTGCCTGACTCCTCCTTGTGAAAATCACAAGTAATTTCCCTCAGGCTGACCCAGGTTACAGAAGATGCCTGAACCCCCTGTCCCTGCCTATCCTGCCACTTCACCCACTTCCCTCACTCAGTCCACTTTGATCTTTCCTGGTTTCACCCACGAGGCATTCCTTAGTAGATAAAAGATCTCTTTTCAGGACACTCTGTGCGACATCTCCCCAGATGGGGTCAAAGTAGCAGCCTCTCTGTGTACTGTCTTGCCTGGCGAGCACTCCTGTGCCTTTCCCCATGCCCCACAGTTACATCCCAGCCACTCCTCCCAGCAGCCCCTGCTCATCTCTACAGGACACTCAGTTAACTCACTCCCTGCTAAACTGGTCCAACCCATCCTTAGCCAAAATTACTGGCTTTATATCTCCACATCTTCAGCTACCTATACAGCCACTCTAGTCCCTCCTCAGGTCTGAGTCCTGACTAACCTCACATACCATTCCGTCCTCTAAGAACCCTCTCCAGAGGGTTAAGGTGTCTGCCACTCATGTGTCCTGAGCAAAGAAGCCAGGAGAAACAGTGCCCACCTCCCCTATCCTTTTTCTTTACAGCAACAAAGAAACAAGAATGTCACACCCAGTGGATGAGGCCATTAACAGCAGGAATGGTGGGAAACCACAGAACAAAGCCATGTGCATCTGCACCACCTGTCCTGAAAAATGTGACCACACTCAAATCTCCCGTGCTGGTTCAGAGAAGCACAACTACACCATCTCCACCCCAAATTCCTCATGGCAACAAACTCCTCCCCTCTCCTTTAAATCTTTTGTTCTATCCTCCTTTCCTGCTGATTCCATTCTCCAGACTCAACCCACTCCCCTGGTAGTGAATAGACAGCCATGATTGCTTGTCCAGAGATTTCTCAGGTGTTCTATGATAACATCAGGGAATGAACACATAAAGATAAAATGAAAACTTTCTTTTTTATTCTTAATTGACATAACAGATACTATTTGTTTAATATAAGAATAATAATGTATTTCATAGCACATACTATTTGTTTAATATAATATTAACAATGTATTTGATAATTATAGCATCTCTATAAGTGTATCACAGCAATGATACAAAAGAAGGAAAAATAGGAATATGCAGTAACTATGGAACATTTGTGAGTCCATGAAGTACTGTAGACTGATTTGTAAGGGAACATGGTTTGAGTCTAAACTTATATTACAAACTGTAGAGCTACCACTAAAAATGTCTAATTAAAACTGGGTGTGGTGGTGCATGCCTGTAATCTCAGCATTCTGGACCACAGGAGTGAAGCAGGCGAATCAAAAGTTTGAACCCAGGTTAGGTAACTTAGTAATTTAGTGAGACCCTGTCTCAAAATACAGTGATCCCTCACCTATTGCTGGAGTTACATTCCAGAGAACCCCAACACAGGTGAAAATCTGCAAAGTAACAGCGTTATATTTATTTTATTATTTATATATTTTAAGGCTTTACAAACCCTTCCCACATTCCTATAAACCTTTCCCACTCTCTTATTAACCTTTCCCACACTCTATTATAAACACTTCATATGCTCTTAAACACTTTCTACACTCTTAAACCTACATAATTTTAACAACATGTAAAATTCTATATGGGTACTCACCAGTGAAGTATATAGCAGACATATATTTTTTTTAAACCCATGATACAGTGAAGCCACAATAAGTGAACTGCAATATGGTGAGGGGTGACCTGTAAAAAATAAAAAGGGGGGCCAGGGATATAGCTCAGTGGCACAAGCGCCTGCCTGGCAAGTGTAAGGTCCACTTTGATCCCTGGTACCAAAAAAATAAAAAATAAAAAGGGGACTGGGATGTAGCTCAGTGAGAAGGCTCTGGATTCAATCCCTATAATTAAAAAATAGATAAATATCTATTTCATATGCTGAGGAAGCAAAGATAATAGAATCATATGAAATTTCAAGTAAAACTACAAAGTGAAGAAGAGCTGTGGTGGATTAACTAATGGTCAACTTGTAACACCCAGCTGAACTGAATCAGCATGGTTCTAGGTGTGGAAGGCCCACCTGAGGTTTGTTGCCAACAGCTAGAAGAGAACTGGAGGGGAAGATGGTGCTGTTGATTCTCCTGGAGAAGGCTGTCATGCTAATTTTCCACATATGAACTCAGTTGTTCTCATTGTCGGAGGAGCTTGGGTCCTTTCTGTCACGAGGATGGCTGTGGTTCTTTTCAGGGGAACTCTGGTCCTTACCTTGATCATCACTTCCTGGCTCCAGTACAGATCGCTCAGCCTTCTGGCACAGATCCTTCACCCTACTGGTGCAGACTTTCTAGCTTCCACCACTGACTTTTGGGCCTTCCCAGTGCAGATCTGTGAAACATTGTTGTGGTGTCTAGGCCTCCATCAGGACTCATGGAAGATATTGCCGTGGGCTCTGGGTCTGTAGCTGGACTCCTGCAGAACATTGCTGTGGGACTGAGGCCCTCAGCTGGATTCTTCAGATCTCTAATGCATGGGCAGATCTCTTGCACTCCTCTGCATTTGACTCTTTGGGTGAATATTATAAAATAGTCCTATAAATTATTAAATCTATTCCTTTCCAAATCCTGACTGCAATAAGAGTGAACAACAAAAATAAGAACAAAGAATAAAGGCAACAAATAGTACACACATTAACAAATAAAGTGGGCATTAATCCAACACAGCATCCTTCCTTAAACAGCAGTTCACTGTCAATGGATTCAGTTACTGAGGATCAACCATGATCCAAAAATATTAGTAAAAATTTCCATAAATAAGAATTTCTGGGCCAGGATATAGGTCAGCCACACAAGTGCCTACCTGGCAAATGCAAGGTCCTGAGTTCAATTCTTGGTACCAAAAAAAAAAAAAAAAAGAAAAAGAAAGAATTTCCAAGTTTTAAATTGTGCACTGTTCTGAGAAGTGTGACGGAATCTTGTACTGTCTCTCTCCATCCTGCCTAGGACATGAATCATCACTTTATCTTCTGTATCCATGCTGTATATACTACCCGCCTGTTAGGCATTTAGTCTTGGCTGTCAGATTGACTGTGGCAGTAGTGTAGTGCCTATGTTCAGGCATGAAGATCAATAGTAGTCTAACACTGTGTCACAATGCTCATATCACTTACCTCGCTTCACCTCATCCTATAAGCATTCTATCATCTCACATTGTCACAAGGAAGTTGAGCACAGGACAACAGAAAGGAAAAGAGAGTACATTCACCTAACTTTTATTACAGTATATTATAATGTTACATTTTATAATCAGTTATTATTAAGCTTTTATTGTGCCTAATTTATAAATATAATTTTATCACTGTCTTAGTTATTTTTGTTGTTGTTGCTAAGACATAATACCCAAAGCCCAAAATTGAGGAAGGAAAGGTTTATTTAGCTTACAGTTTGTGGACGTTTCAGTCCATAATCAGCTGGCTCCAAGGCAGGGTGGCATGTCATAAGGGCAACACTTCAAGGTAGCACAAGACAGCAAAAGCAGCAAGAGCAAAAGAAGGGGGAAACAAGCCTCTTTTTCTCCCTTATATTATAAGCAGGCTACCCCCATGGGGGGGGTGCCACTCAGATAATCCCCACGCCCTCCTCCTGCACAGGCTCAGGATGATACAAAGTAAGGACCTGGCCCCTGCTCAGCCACTTGGTTAACCGGCTAAACTTCTCAGATTGACACAGTGAACAACATCCCAGAGTGGTAAGGGCATGTCCTTTTCACCCTAGGATGTAGAACTGCTGAGTCACTTAGCCAAGCCTCCAGACTCCTCAAACTGACACAATGTATCAACCATAATAATCTACCTTTGTCAACTTGGCAACTGGAGACATTTTTTAAACCAATTTTTAGATATAAAGACATTATTTTTATCATTTTACAACTTGAACATTATAATACAGGTTTAACAATCCTTAAGAACCAGTATTGTCTATCAACATTATATTATATTAGAACCATAACATTCTGTCCCCCAAAGACTCACGTACAATTTTTATGCAAAAGGCATTTAGTTTATCTGCAAGAGTTGCCAAGGTCCTAACAGTTTTAACATTGCTGGAAGGTTTAAGTACCAAGTTTCTGCTGAGATGTAAGGCAAACTCTGAGTTGCAAACCCCTCTATAAATGAAAAGTTATACACTTTTAACATTTAATGGCACAAAACAAGCATTTTTATTTTAAAAGTTATAAACAGGGGAATACAAAGGAATGGGACCAATCAAGTCTAAAATCTAACAGGGCAAACATGAAGTCCTGTAGTTGTATGTCTAGTATCTGAAGCAATCTGTGAGCTCTAAAGGGCTAGCGTGACAGCACCGCTGTGGCACGTAAGGACCCTGCCCCCTGCTCAGTCACTTAGTTAACCTTTTAAACTTCTCAAGTTGACAGAATGAACAACATCCCAAAGCGATAAAGACATGCCCTTTTCATCCCAAGATATAAAACTGCTGAGTCACTTAGCCAAGCCTCTAGACTCAAGTTGACACAATCTGTCAACCATCACAATCATAGTTATGTACGTATAGGAAAAAATACACATAAGGTTTGGTGCTATCTGTATTCTCAGATGTTCACTGAGAATCTTGGAATATATCCTTTGTGGGTAAAAGGGGATCACTGCAGATCAACAATCACATTAAATATCAATTGTCTAAATACAAGGATTAATGACAGAGATTGTCAGAGTGGCTCAAAAACAAGACTGACTCAACTATATGTTATGTATAAGAAACCTACTTTAATAGAAACTCATGTATAAGTTAAAAGAATGGACAGGTTTGTGAATGATTTCCTGGATACGACATTAAAATCACATGCAGCTAAGGCAAATGTAGCTACTACATCAGCTTTAAAATTCCTATGTACCAAAGAAACAACCAAAAGATTGAAAGTAAATATTTGCAAATTATTTATTGGATAAAGGGCTAATGCCTACAACAAATAATTTTTATAACTCAATAACAATAAAAAATGTAAAATGGGCAAATGATTTGAACAGACATTTCTCCAAAGATTATATACAAATATCCAACAAGTATATGAAAAGATACTCACCATCAACTAATCCTTAGAGAAATGCCAGTCTAAGTGACAATGAGATAACATTTCACACCCACTGGGATATGTACAGTCAAAAAAGAAAACAGTATCCAGATGTGGTGGCACACACCTGTAATCCCAGCACTCATTAGGCCAAGGCAGGAGATTGCTGTGAGTTTGAGGCCAGCCTGTATTGCAGAGTAAGAGCTTGTCTCAAAAAAAAAAAAAAAACACTGAAAAGAGCAAATACAGGTAAAAATTTGGAGAAATTGAAGTCTTGTACACTTTTGGTGGAATGTAAAATGGTATAGCTATTACAGAAAACAATATGGTGGGTCCTCCAAAAATTAAAAATAGATTTGACATATGATTTAGCAAACCCACTTCCAGACATATATCCAAAAAATTGAAAGCAAGATCTTGAAGAGATATTTAAGTAATCAGTTTCATAACAGCATTATTCATTATAGTCAAGATACAGAAAACAACCAAAATGTCCATCAGTGAATGAAAGGATAAACAAAAACTAGTCAAGATTGTTGAGTTGGTAAAAGTGATTAAGTGGTTAAGACAAAAAATTTTACCAGGCATGGTGGCACACACCTATAATCCCAACACTTGGGAGACTGAGGCAGGAGGATTGCTGTAAGTTCAAGGCCATCCTGGACTACACAGTGAGTTTAAAGGCCAGGCTGAACTACATAGCAAGACACTCTCTCAAAATCCCTACTCCCCCCAAAAAAGTAAATTTTATATTTTTATCAAAACTAAAAATAATTTGTAAGTAAAGGAATTAAAAAAGATTTATTATGTAAATTCTAATGAAACGAAAGCTAGAGAAGCTATATCCTCAGACAGAATGGAAAAAGAAAAATTATCAAGAAGAAGAAGGGACATTTTATAATAATGAAGGGGATAATTCTGCAAAAAGACATAGCAATCTTTCATGTGTAAGCAACTCACAACAAACCATCAAAATATGTAAAGCAAAAGATAAAAGGACTTCAAAAAGAAACAGATGCCAGGTGTGGTGGCATACACCTGTAATCCCAGCACTCGGGAGGCTGAGAGAGGAGGATCTTGCAAGTTTGAGACCAGCTGGGCTACAAGGTGAGCTCAAGGCCAGCCTGAACTGCATAGTGAGACCTTATCTCAAACAGACAAAAAAAGAAAAGAGAAGAAATAGATGAATCCACTCACGTAGTTAAAGATTTAAATGCCCTTTTGTCAGTAATGGACAGATCCAGCAAGCAGAAAAGCAGTCAAGACATAGTTTTACTCAACAGTACCATCAAAAAACTGAATATAACTGATATCTATAAAATACTCCATCAAACTGAATATGTATTATTCTCAAGCTCACTTGAGACATTCACTTAGGCCACATACTGGGCCATAAAATACACTTTGAACAATTTTTTTTGTCTTTTTGAGACAGGATCTCCCTATGTAGTTCAGGCTGACCGTGAGCTCATTTTGTAGCCCAGGCTGGTCTCCAACTTGCAACGATTCTCCTGCCTCAGCCTCCCAAGTGCTGGGATTACAGGTGTATGCCCCCATGCTTGGCAACAATTTTTAAAAGTATAACTCAGTATGTTTTCAAACCACATGGAGCTGACACATATATGAAGATTAAATAACACACTTCTACATAATACATGAGTCAAAGAAGAATTTCAAGAGAAATTTTAAAATGTTGGATTAAATGAAAACATAACTCAAAATTTTGGGATACCTGAAGCAATGCTAAAAGAAAAATTTTTAGAGTTAATACTTGTATTAGAAAATAAATATCTAAAGCAACAATCTAAGCTTCCATCTTTCTTAGGAAATTAGAAAAACAAATTAAATGTATCACAGGAAGAAGATGAGAAACCATCAAAATTAGGGCAGGTATCAGTGAAACTGAAAAAAGGAGCTCAATAGAGGAAAAAATCAATGAAACCAAAAGCTGGTTCTCCAAAAGCATCAATTAAATTGATCAACTTCTGAGGAAAAAGAGAGAAAATATAGATTGCTAATACCAGAGATGAAGGAGAGGCCATTACTACAGATTAGATAAAAGATTCGATTTGATTAAAAAGATAAAAAAGAAATTCTATGAACAATTATATGTCCACAACTTTGAAAACCTAGATGAAATGGATCAATCCCCTGAAAGACAAAATCTTCCAAAACTCATACAAGAGGAAATATACGATATGAATAGGTCTAGGTCTGTTAAATAAATTGAATCAACATTTAACAGTGTTCCAAAGTAGAAGTTACCAGGAAATGATGTGTTCACTAGTGAATTCTATGAAACAATTAAGAAAGAATCTCTATAATTTCTTCCAGAAGACAGAAAGGGAGAGAATATTTCTTAACTCAGGAGGTCAAAATTACTCCAATCCCAAAACTAGACTAAGATAATACAAAGAAAAATAAAAACCACACGTCAATATCTCCCATACAAAAATCTTCACCAAAATATTAGCAAATTGAACCTAAAATATATGAAAAGAATTCTACACCATAATGAAGTGAGATGTATTCCAGGTATGCAGGGCTGGTTCAACATTCCAAAATAACATAATCAAAAGGCTAAAGAAGAAAAATGACCACAAAAATAGATTCAGAAAAAGCATTTAACAGAATCCAATAATAACCACTTCTGACATAAAAACTCAGCAAGCTAGGGATAGAGGGGCACTTTATCAATCTGATGAAGAACACGTGTAAAAAGTTTTCTTACATGGTACTTAATGGGGATAAACTAACCACTTCTCCACTGAAGACCAAGAATAAGACAATGGTGTCGCTGTCTTCTCTCCATTGCACTGGATAAGAAAAAGAAAAGAAAAGGTATCAATATTAGGAAGGAAGAAATATAACCATCTTTGTTCACAAATGGCATGATCATCTCTGTTCAGAATCTCAAAGAAATGACAAAAAAAAAATTTTAAACTCCCTGGAACACGTGAGCGACAGGCAGCAGCAAGGCTTCAGGATACGGACTTCGTGCTAAAAAGTCAGTTGGTTTCTTACTTACCAACAGTGAACAAGCAGGAACTCTGTACTTTCCACTCAAACTTACTGTGAACACGAAATTGCTCTAAAAGTTTATTTATAACAGAAATTTTAGAAGTGATGAAAATCATTAGAGAGGAACTAAAAAATATCGAAGATAAGCAAGGTAGATTCAACATGTAATTAATAGGGATCTTCAAAGAAAACTAAAGCAAGAGAATGGAACAAGTACCAAAAACTGTAACAAAGAAAACATTCTTGCCGGGCGTGGTGGTACAAGCCCGTAATCCCAACACTCAGGAGGCTGAGGCAAGAAGATTCCAGTGAGTTCAAGGCCAGCCTGAGCTTCATAGCAAAACCCTGTCTCAAAATGACAAAGGAAAACTTTCTTGAATCTTTTTAAAAAGATTCTGAAATTACATTTTAAAAGAACACAACATCCCAGCACCCACGAGCCTCAGGCAAGAGAATTGGTTAAGCTCAGGAGTTTGAGACTGGCCTGGGCAACATAGTGAGACCCCAGTACAAAAAAAATTTTAAACAGGAAATGAAATAACACGCCATGTGCCTAAAAACACTGACACCAAATGATTCATGTTGTAAAACATTCTAACGATATTACTAGGCTTTAAGAAAGAGAAAAAGGAAAATCCCTTTAGACACCTAAGCAAAACAGTTAATGAGTAATAACAGAAAGATAAGTCCAACGTTGTGAAGCATTTCTACATCAATAGTCTTCCAGAAGCAAACAGAGGACATATTTAAGATACTTGGAGAAAAAAATGTAAGCCAAGAAGTTCATAGGCAGCAAAACTGACATTCAAGTATAAAGGGCATAAACTGTTATCAACATGCAAAAAATATAGAGTACATTGGTCCCAAGAGCCCTAATGGAGAAATATACTAAATCAGCTTTGGTCAACAAAATGGCTCAAGGAACATTTAGCATAAGGACTGGTGGTAAGTACTAAAAATGTAGTTATTTATATTAAGTGAGTGCTAAAAGGAAAAGATTATTGTGGACAATCTGTAAAGATGTGTGTGTGTGTGTGTGTGTGTGTGTGTGTGTGTGTGTGTGTATTTTGATTTGGCATTATTGAGGATTGAAGCCAGGGCCCCCGGTATGCTAGGCAAATGCTGTATCACTAAGCTACATTCCCAACCCTGTAAAAAAAATGTACTTTAACTTCCCTTAATAATAACGTTTATGGTGGTCATATTACTATTATCACTCTGAAGGTGTTTTGTGTGAATGTAGGATGAAGTAAATGCATGATTATGGCATATTCTAATTCCGTCTTATGTCCTTAGGAAACAAGAGTCTTGATATGGAAGAGAGAAGGTACAGATGTAGTGTGGAAAAGTTGGAATTTCACAACTCTGTGGTTAGGAATTAGAAGTATCAACATGAACTTATGAAATATTTAACATCTAAAAAGAAAAAATGTACACACACACACACAGAGTCTCAGCTCTGTTTACTAAAGGAGCATGAATACCATTAGCAAACTAATAACATCAGTCATCCCCAGCACATAGATTGCTTGAAATAACCATTTTCCCCTGAACAAAATGAAGGCTTGCTTCTTGGGAGAAATGCTCTTCCCTGTTTGGAGTCAGGAAATGCAGACAGGCCTGGAACATCTTGCCACGCTAGATAAGAGGAAGTTATCAAGCTCCCTGTGAGCTAACCATGACCTAGAGAAAACTCGAAGAGGTTTCCACCAACCAAAGACAGGACAGTTTGAGCTTCAATAAAAATCATTATAACTGGCTAAATTCCATCAATAAGTTAATGATTATATTAAAAATTATTTTTAAAAAAATGAATGGGTAACCTTGAGAGGATGATATGAAACCAATTCATTATCTTAAATGAAGCATTTATTCTCCTTTCTCACATAAACTGTACCATAGGTAATCAGACAGTAATGATATGTTCTCTTTATAGTGAAGAAGAAATTAGAGAATTAGAATATCACCATTTTGTAATCCCCAGTGAATTAATAAATTTAGGCATTTAGCATTAATGGCTGCTAACATCACAGAGAGACAATCAGATACTATGTGTCTCCTAGTGAAAGCACACACAGCACTGTAGTCTTGTGAAAGGTATTGAACCCAAGTCTAACCAGATCTCTGAATCCAGCTGGAATAAAAATGACTGGAACAATGTGTTAAAACACACTTGTGCACCAGCAAAAACGACTGTTTGTAATTATGCATCAAATAGTACAATTCTTCAATAGATAAAAAAAAAGAGGTGAAGGATACTCCATATTAAGAGAGATCTAGAAGATGCATATTAATTTTTGAATGGGCAAGACTAAACTACAGTGTCTAAAAATGTTCACCTAGGGTGATGAAATGACAAAATAATATAAGGAAGCAATTCCCATAAAATCCAAGATAGGGACCACTGCTTCTTATAAAGTTACAGGGGCTAGATTTCCCTTGCTGCCCAAAATAACTAACATATAGCCCAAATATATAAAGGGAAAACAGACCCTATTTTCAGACATTAGATATCTGGCGTAATGAAGAGCTACCCCTGAGAGAGAGGTAACAAATGAAGCACGTCCTCAAATTGCCTCAGCTTGCTGCATCTGTCCTGTCCGCGTCAGAGCTCAAAGGAGACCCAGCAGCCTCCCTGAGTTGCGGAGATGAAGCTGGAGCCTCAAGATGCCAGAGAGAAGAGAGGCACAGAGACGGCCCTGGAGACGCAGAGGCACCGCTGGGTCCTCATCAGCAATGTGTGTGGGGAAACTGCCTGAACCACACCAAAGGAGCAGGATGGAGATTTTTAGGGGCTTACACAGAACAGGAAAAGTCCATGGTCTCACCCACCATAGTAGAAAACCTCATAATTCATGAGGCATTGAGTAATAAAACAAAAATCCGCCCTAGAACAAAAGCCACTCTGAGCTCAACAACACTTAAAAGCAAGCCTCAAGATGATCAAATGGTTTCCAAGTAACTTAACTGCATCCTAGAAAGAAAATCAAGAATGTTTGCAGGAATGCAAACCAGCCAGCACCCCACATGGTACAACTCACCATGCCTGGATCCAATAAAAAAATGTTACCAGACATGAAGAGAAGCAGTAAAATGTGACCGATGATAGGGAGATGAGGAAAGAACATAAATGATAGGATCAGTAGACAAGGGAATAAAATATATAGTGTGTATGTTTGGTAAAGTTTATATGTTTAGTAAATTACATTTTCAATTTTTAAAACTTGGTGGGAAGAACAGCTTAGTACACATTGCCAAAAAAAAAGGTTAATGGATTTGAAAACATAGGAACAGAAATCCAAAATGAAACACACAGAGAAAAAAAGACTGAAAAAGGGAACCTTAATGAGCAATGTTCTCCAGCAGCCTAAAAAATGTGTCATCAGAGTCCCCAAAGGGGAGCAAAAGGGGAAGGAGGGAGGCAAAAAATTTTGGAAGAAATAATGACTGGAAATTTTCCAAATATCATAAAAGTTATTAAATCTTAAATTGAAGAAGCTCAACGAACTCAAAGCCCAAGAAACAAAAGTAAAGTCAACCAAGATATAGCAAAATAAAACTACCTAAACCCAGCAGTAAAAATAAATCATACAATCAGCCAGGATGACAAAAAGTTTAAAATAGAACTGACTCCTTGGTGCAGTCAATGCAAGCCAGAAGTCAGCAGAGCAACTTTTTTGAAGTAGGGAACACCACCACCAACAAAAGCTACTGGCACCTATTACACCCAGTACAAGTGTTACAGAAACAAAAGTGGGAAAGCATAGAAAATCTGAGAGCATTGATTAGCTGGGACCTTCACGTCAGGAACATTAAAGGAACTCCTTCAGGTAGAAAGAAAATGATGAGAGAATTTTAAAGCTGTGTAACAGAATGAAGAGCATCAAATGTGGTAAATGCGGATAAACAGAAAGCCATCTCTCCTTTTAAAAATCTTTAAAAGATAATGGGCAGCCTAAAGCAAAAATAATAATTGTATTATGAGGTTTACAATACATGTAGAATGACAAAATGTTAGACATGATAAAACTAAGAGTAGCGGTTACTTGTGTGGGAGGTAAGGTGGTTGACAGGGTGACAGGCAGACTAAGGAACCTTGGGTAAGGTGGTCAGAGTATAATTTCTTTATTTTGGTGCTGGTGATAATTCATGTTAATCTATGCACGTGTTTTGTTTTGTATACGAGAGTTTTATTTTATAATACAAAAGTTTTAAAAAGCAATGAAAAAGTGAAGCATTCCCTTTTTGTGAACTCTATCACAACAGTAGGAAAAAATACATAAAACAGTTAACAGTAGCTACTTCATGGGTATTGAGAGTAAGGATGACTTTCTTATTTTTTTCCAAAATACTTCTAATAAATATTATATACTTTTATAATCAGGAGAAATAAGTAAAAGTAAATATTTTCTATTGATACATTATTCACAAATTGCAGCTGTGTCCTTTGGGAACAAAATTCATATCCTTGGGCTCATTTCACTATCTTGCTTCTTTGCTTTGATTACATCAGTCCTGCCTGTTCCTGTCGGAATTGCTTTTGATACGTGCGCACAGCAAGAATGTAGTAAATGGTAGGAATTCAAAAATAAAATCCAAGTACACAACCAAATTAGAGGCAGCTAAAATTATGTTTTTAAAGAACTTCTTGCTCTAATTAATAATAACTTTGGCTGAGAGCTGGGAGGTGAGGAACAGTAATCCCAAAGCCAGAGTTGGCCATCTGCTACCCCTGGATTTCACTGGGAGACTCTGGCATGGTTCAGTGGATTTTGTGGTTATTTTGTAAGCAAGGAGACTGAGACATTGCATTTACAACGCTGTAGAAGATCCCTGAGTTGTAATATTCTAAACTGAAAAACAGAGTGCCTCTAAATTTCATTTGACAGAAAACTTATGCCTGCATTAGCTGTACCCAAAACCAAGCACAAGCGTAAATGAAGACTGCCACAAACCTTTAACATCATCAGAAGATGGGATCCCAAGGGAGGGGAAGTCCGCACAAGGAAATACCAGGTTTGACTAGAAATCTGAGGACCTGGTGAAGACACAGCCTACTACAAAAATTAATTGCTCACAGAGAAAGCTGGAACCTACAAAACACACAGTGAACGTCTGTTGTTTCCAAATCACTAGGGTTGAGTCAAGTCAGATTAGCCATATAGAAGAGCAACCCTCTTGTGCTTCCCAACAAACACCTAACACATCCTAAAGATTAGCAACACAATTGCAAAGCACTTCAAATGGAAAGGAACACCCTGTCTGATTGCTGACTTAGAAAAACATTAACAATCTGAAAAGGAGTTTAACATGTCAGGCGCTCTCATTAAGTATAATGCAGGATTTCTTTCACTATGGCAGAACTCAAAAATTAGGAGTTTACCTAACCTTTGAGAAATAGAGGAAAATTTTAAATACTTTCAGAAGAAGCCTTGGAGAGTATTAATTGAATTAAATCAGAAATACCCACGGCCATTTTCAGGGTACTTAGATGTGAGCTAAAGGTTATCTGGACACTCATTCTGCTTGAACAATAGAAACATGTACACATGAAGATATACAGTTCATTCTTTTAGAAAATTTGTTTTTTGAAAATCCAGTGGGTGAAAATTTGTTTCTTTGCGTAATGAGCTATAATGTCCCCAACATAATTTTTATTACAAACAACCATATGGGTTACCAAGGCAGACATATACATCACTGCAGCACCTTGTAGTAACATATGCAGTCCTTTAAGCCAGCGCACAGATGTGTAATGCAGAACTGGCAGCATTTCCTAGACAGTGGACCACTAACAATAATCCTTAATGGCCCAGGGTCCCCCGGGGCACATTGAAAGCAGGATTCCTAGAGGCTGCATTTGGGATGAAATAGCACTTTGGAGTCAAGCAGGCAGTCCTGCTGCTCAGCACTGGCGGGTTCCGAGCCACTGGCTCCTCATCTCAATGAGCAGCAGCTGCCATAGCCACTCTGCAGGACCATCTTTTTGCAAGTTCTTGAAGATCTTCATGGTGAACATCACCTGGTTCTCAGCAAGACTGTCCTCCCTCTCTTGTCATAGAGTTTGGAAGCAGTCAATTTTATCACAACACAGAACAAAGTGGAAAATACCCTCATCTAATGAGCTGGAAAAAAGGAACAGCCAAAAAGAGAGGCCACATGGTATGTTAGGGAAAAAAAACCTGGGCCTCTTGACAAAACCTGACTCCAGGGACAGGCTGGGGTGACCTATACTGATGAGAGAACTTATCACTAAAAATGGTCAAGCTTCTAACATCTACAGATATCCTACAAAATTCTAGATAGATTTGTTTAATATGCCTCTTTGAAGAGGGTTGTCTTAATCCATTTGGGATGCTGTAACAAAATGCCTTAGGCTGGGTGATTTATAAATAATAAAAACTTACTGCTCATTGTTCTGGCACCCTGGATGTCTAAGATCAAGGTGCCAGCCCATTTAGTAGTTCCTCATAGATGTGTCTTGCTTTTCTTTTCCCTCTCTCTTTTTCTTTGTCTTTCTTTCATTCTTTCTCTCCCTTCCTTCCTTCCTTTCTTTCTTCCTTTACTTAGTAGTACTAGGGATTGAACCCAGGGCCTTCACAGTGAGGTACAACAGCAGCTCTTTTTATTTTTTTATTTTGAGACAGGGTCTTGCTAAATCACCAAGTTGCCAAGGCTGGCCTCAACTTGCAATCCTCAGCCTCCTAGAATGCTGGGATTTCAGGCATGTATCACCATGCCCAGTTTAGGTGTGTCTTCTTGATGCACCCCCACGTGATGGAGGAGAAGACAAGTTCCTCCCATCAGCCTCTTTTAAAAGGGTACCAATCACCTCCTAAAGACCCCATCTCCCAATAGGTGCAATGGGGTTAGATTTCAACATATCAATGGGAGAAGGGTCAACATTCATACCACAGAAAATATCTTTCCATGAGAATAAGCACATGCAATAAAAAAACTGGGCCATACTAACTCCTCCACATAAAGCACAACTGCAAAACTTATGTTCTATCACTTTGGAGTCTAGTTTGGTTTTCAATGTCATATGAAATGTATGATATATTATATCTCATATATACATATGCATACAGACATGCACAGAGTTATCTGTGAAAGATTGGTACCAGAACCCCAACAGATATCAAAATCCAAGGATGCCCAAGTCCCTTACACAAAATGGCATGGTATTTGCATATAGACCCTGCACAGCCTCCCATACTTTAAATTATCTCTAGATTACTGATATGACCTAACACAATGTGAATGCTATGTCAATTGCTGTTATACTGTACTGTTTAGGGAACAATGATAAGAAAGAAAGAAATTTCTATATATGTGCAGTACAGACAACATTTCCCCCAAATATTTCCTATCCAAGGTTGGCTGACCCCATAGGTTCAGGGGGCACAGTGTATGTATGTCAATACTCACACGCGTGTATACGCACCCTGCACATGTGAAATGATGCTGAGATTGACTGCAGCATTGAGGCAGATGGGGTGAACCTTGGGATCTAGAGAGCACAAGTCCCAAGGCCCACCAGACTGCTGGCTGGCTGAGAGATGTGGGACACTCATAACACGGTTAGAAGACAGGTTCTCTCTGAGGCTGTGAAGCAAGCACTCCTACTGGAGGAAATATTCCAGAGAAAGCTACAAGATGGTGCCCCAGGTACCTTTCAATGATTGAAATGTAAATGCAAAAGGCTAGTGTTAATGCAAGAGTGCTAGTGTCAATGCACTTCCTTAGTTTTAAAGATGTAGTAAGCTCTCCTGTTATTCAGTAGGGAAAATAAAAATGTGATCGTGTAAACAGAAAAGTGACTGGGTTGGTGAGTGCCAGTGGGTTGGGAAGGGCCAGATCCCCCCGCCAAGCCATCACAGTGTGTGCACAGTCGCAAAGGACATGCAATACTGCCCACTCCCTGTCCATAAAAGCTCCAAGGTCCCACTATTCGTCACAATAAACACCAACCCTTCACCCATGGGTCAGAGCTCCATATTAGGGTCTCAACACCCCATTCCCAAGATGCCTTCTTGTGAAGCTGTTCTCTGGGCACCTGATGGCCCACCAGGCTGGGACACTGATCACGTCCCTAGTGACCCACTGCCAGCCTCTGCCTTCTCCCATCTCACCTGTTGAAATCCCACACAGCCTCTCACATTTAGCTCAAATGCCATCTTCAACCCCCAAGAGGCTGGGGGAGGAGGAGGGTGAGGGATGAAATCCCAGGAGAAGTGCTACCACTTGATTGGTTCAGCTTCACAGGGCAGCAAGTGACATGGGGGCTTCGGTCTGAAAATAAACACTATTGAGATTCTCTAGGACCACCACAGGTACTAACAAAGCATAAAACCTCAGCCAGTGAGGTCTAAAACAGAGGCCAGGGGCCATCTGCCCCAGCCACCGCAGCAGGAATCCCACATTGAGTGGGCACTTACACAGAAAGACCTTACATCTCCTCTGTGACCCAAGCTGTGTCATGCCCAGGATTTTGAAGCAGTGCATTTCAAGGTGAACGTGAGTTCTGCCTAAAGTCCAGTTTGTGATTCCTACTTATCTGTTATAAATTTTTCATAAAAAATAAAATGAAACATTTTGTGAAAAGGTGAAGAAAAAAATCATAATAGTGCAACAGGAAAGCTTTGAAATCACCCTACACTTGAGTGTAAATCCTACTCTTAGGCTAGTTCCTCGACCTCTGTAGGTCTTTCTCTCCTTGTTTGTAAAGTGGGCTTATCAAAGGAGTTATATAAGAGGTTGCCATAAGGAGTAAGGGTTGCTACACACAACACAGTGTAGCACATGGAAAATAGTAGGCACCTAGTAAGGGCTTATTATTATGAGCATTAGTATTATGACTAAAGTGCTTTGCAGTCAATGACATGGAAAATGTTTAATAAATAGCAGCTAATATTATAATACATGTAAAGTTACACATTAAATAATGTTCATTAAAGTTTCTCATTTTAGATTCATTTTAAAGCAAATATTTAACATAATAATTATGAAAGCAGAATTTGGTATACTGCCCCCTCCTTATTAACCACTGTTATTATTTTATAGGTAAAGAAACGAATACTCGAAGAGATTCTATTGCTTATCCAAGGTCACATAGTGAAGGATTTAGGAGTAAAATTGAGTCTTTAAACTCATTTTTTCATACCACAAACTAGCAAATAAAAATGAAATAAATTGGAAGAGGGTCATCTATTCACCCAACTGAGAGATGTGTTCTTCCTCCACTGCTGGCCATTTCTGAGCGCTTTATTTCTCTCATGTGAAAAAAGGAAATTTTGACGTATGATAAATTTTCCTCCAGTTAAACAAGGCAGATTAAACACATACAATGGATTAGGCAGGACATAGTTCTACTAATACTGCCTTAAACAAGATGAAGGTGTAAATCTCTCCCACATAACAAGGAGTATTAGAAAGTCAAAGCTGGACCAGGTGTTCTACAGTGTTAGAGGCCCATATCCCTTCTCCCGTGTTGCTCAGCCTTCCTGGGGTATACCCTCTTCTGCATGCTCAGGGCTGGCTTTGCCACCATGGTTATGTTCCAGGCAACAGGATGGAGAAGGAGAAGACATGCATGTTTGGAAGACAAAAGTAAATAAATGGGGGTGGGGTGAGGTGGGGAGGGCATGGCTTGGCTCACTTTAAGAGTGCTTCAGAGGACAGGAGTGCAACTCAGTGATAGAGTCATGCTGGGCAAGGCCCTGGGTTCAACCCCAGCACCACACACCAAAAAAATCTAAAATGTGAAAATTGATGCTAACTTAAGAAAGACATTCATTCTGGAAGACCGAAGCCAAGGGAGAAGGAGAATTTCAAGTTTGAGCCTAGCCTAGGCAACTTAATGACTTAGCAAGACTCTATCTCAAAATTAAAAATTAAAAAAGGTCTAGGAGCCAGGCATGATAGTGTTCACCTATAATCCCAACCCTCTAGGAGCCTGAGGCAGGAGGATCACGAGTTCCAGCCCAGCCGAGACTACTTAACAAAACCTTATCTCAAAATAGAAGATGAAATACGGGGTGAGGTTGTAATTCAGTGAAAAAGCCCTGGTTTCAATCCCCAGTACAGTTCAAAGAGGAAAGGGAGAGGAGAGGGGAGAGCAAAAGAGAGGGGAGGAGAGGGGAAACGAGGGGGAGAGAGCTCAGTGATAATTACTGACTCCTGTTAACCATTTTGCTTTGGTAATTTCAAGGTGATTTCTGCACCTGCCAAGTTACCAAATCGACTGCAAGCTTTCAGGGAGAAGACAGCATGCCTTTTCTTGCCTGTCCGGTGACCCAGCCCAGTTTCTTGAAGAGAATATGTACTTAAGGAGTATTGGATTCAATTCAAAAATAAATAAATATTCAATACAGGCAATTGACCTTTGACAAGGACACCAAGGATACCCAATACAGCAGGGATGGTCTCTTCAACAATTGATGCTGGGAAAACTAGATATCCATGTGCAAAAGAATGAAATTGTACTCTATTTATATGACCCACAAAAAATAACCTGAAATGACTTAAAGATTTAAATGTAAGATCTGAAACTGTAGAACTCCCAGGAGAAAAGCGCTCTGGCACTAGGTTTGGCTATGCTTTTTTTGATATAACACCAAAAGCAAAATGAAACAAACGGGACTACACCAAACCAAAAAGCTTCTGCACAGCAAGGAAACAACCTACAAAATGAAAAGGCTCCGTACAGAATGGAAGAAAATATTTTCAAACCACATGTCTGATAAAGATAATATCTCAAATATGTCAGGCACTCATGCAACTCAATAGCAAAAACAAGAACAAAAAACCATAAAAGAATTCATTTTATTTTATTTTATTTT
>NW_004955437.1:21185462-21192936 GCF_000276665.1 Chinchilla lanigera | reverse complement strand
GGTGCATGGTGGGCCAATTGTGTCACTGTTTCTCTGTGTCATGATAGATCTCAATTGAGCGGCGGCGGCCGGCCTAATGGCCGGCGTGCAACAGCGCTTGCCGCTGCATGGCTCCCCATGCGCTGGGCGCCCACCCTCCGGGAGCCACCAGGCAGGAAGCTAGCCAGCCGGAAGACTGGCGCTCCCCACCTGTGGCTCCCTGTGCGCCGGAAGCCCTCCTTCCAGGGAACAACGAGGCCGGGAGTAAGAATTCATTTTAAAAATAGGCAAATGACCTAAATAGACTTTTTTCAGAGAAGACATAAAAATCATCAATAGATACATTAAAAAGATGCTGAACATTGCTAATTATCAGAGAAATGCAAATGAAAACCACAGTGAGCTATCACTTCACTGCTAGTATCAGAGACCAGAAATAATAAGTGTTGGTGAGAATCCTTGCGTGTGGTTGGTACAGTGTAAACTGGTACAGCCATTGTGGAAAACAGTGTAACTGTACCTCAAAAAAGGAAAATAGAACCAGAACTTCCATACGATTCAGCAATCGTACTTCTGTGTATATGTCTGAAGGAAACAAAATAAGTAGCTAAAAAAAATTCTCATACCCATATTCATTACAGCACAATTCACAATAGCCAAGAAATGTAAGCATCTGTTGATGGATGAATGCATAAAGAAAAGGGTTGGGTATATACAATGGATTATTATCCAGCCATCAAAGAGAAGGAAATGCTGCTATTTTTGACAACATGGATAAGCCTTAAGGGCATTGTACCAAGTTAAATAAATCAGAAAAACACAAACACTATATGACTTCACATGTACAGTTTAAAAAAAAAACCTCATAGAAACAGAGAATAAAATGTTGGTACCAAGAGGTCAGGAGTTGGGGGAAACAGGAAATCTTGACCAGAAAGTACAAACTTTCAATTACATGATGAGGAAGTTCTGAAGAATCTGATATACTGCATGATGGTGATAGATCACAATACTATACTGTGCACTAGAAATTTGCAAAGATTGAAATGACTTACACACACACACAAGAAAAAGAGCTGTGGCGGGGTGTGGTGGTGCACGCCTGTAATCCCAGCACTTGGGAGACTGAGGCAGGAGGATCATTGTGAGTTCGAGGCCAGTATGAGCTACAAAATGAGTTCAAGACCAGCCTGAACTGCATAGTGAGACCCTGTCTCAAAAAGAAAAAAAAAAAAAAAAAAAACAAAAGAAAAAGAGCTGTGCGAGGTGATGGGTGTGTTAGTTAACTTGACTGGGAATCACTTCACTCATATATTAAATATACGTGGCATCAAAGTAGTGCACTGTACACCTTAAACGTGCACAGTTTCATCAGTTACTCCCCAGTTAAGCTGGGGAGGTGGCACACAGTCAGGAATAAATAAATAAATATTCACTCTGGAGTCCACTTTGTGTGGGCCGCAAGGAAGGTGGAGATAGGGCAGAGCCTTCTCTTCTATTTCTGTCTCGCCCAGCCTAGAGTGCTCTTTTCTTCCAGTATTATTAGCAAGATCTAATTTCCAATGAGGACCATCAATAGCATCTAGAGATCAAATAGCCAGGGATCCAAGAATGGTTTGCCCTCTCACCCTATGGAGTATACTCAAAGGCCTATGAGCAACCCCATGCTTCCATCCCCACTCAATCAGACAGTGAGCTATGATGCGGCCATAGCTCAATAAAGGCTTTTATTTGGAATTTTTTTTCCAGAAGAGAACATGTTTCTTATGCAACAATATCTTTCTTTTTTTTGGTACCAGGACTTGAACTCAGGTCCTTGAGCTTGCCAGGCAGGTGCTGTCCTGTGCTGAGCTATACCCTCACTCCACAATATATTAATAGATGCAACTGGGCTCCATTTCTTGGCTTTGAGGTAATGAAAAATTAATTACCATACTTTACAAGTAATAGTTTCCCCTCGCAGCACTCCCTTAGAAGTAAATATATCATAAATAGTTACTGTAATACCAATGGCTGGTGGATTGGGTAGCCTGTCGTCCATAAATCCTTTTTCAACAGACATGTTATTTCTCCTAGGGGAACAAACAGATTTGTTTTAGATCAGAGAGTCAACTGACAGATGGCCTTTGTAAAAACACACCATTTGTATAAATAAATTATAGTTTTACTATGGTATTCCGCATTCGTGGATTTGGAAAATCAATGTACCTCTTCTTTAGAACTGGCCTGGACTGGAAAAAGCAATTTTGTTCAGGTGTGAGGTCACATTGCACAGGTCTGCCAGCACAGATGCCGAAGCCTAAATTCTCTGGATGGTTGCTGCCACTTCCCATCGCAACTGTCACAAAGAAGTCTGCCTGGAGGTAACAGGATGATCTCCCAGACAGCATCACTGAGCAGAGCAAGATACCAACTGGCATGCTCCCCTTAGCACTGGGTTCTGTTTCCATTAAACTGAATGACACTATGTGCCTTATTTTCCCAACCAAAACTTCGCATAATTGGGGCTGACAGTGTATTTGTCTTAAGGATTGGAAATGTTTCATTTTCCTATGCAACACAGTTCAACAGTTAAATGCTAAACATTCAGAAGATTCCTTTAAAGTCCAGAGCAGCCTTAACTCTGAGCCTATCACAATCTCAGTCACTACCTATTTTATAACTATACACAAGTATCACACACATCACCTTATGTATTCATGTACAGGAGGTTTTATGCATAAGTATGCATCTATACACACACATAACAGGAGCAAACTTTCTTCCCAGGACCAAAATTCAGAACTTAGTATCCAAAAGGACATAATTCTTACTGTTTTCAGAGCCAGGACTAGTAAACTGTTTATTTTGTTGGGAGACCAAGTCATTCATTTCAGCCACCAATGCTAAGAATGGGCTTTGCTGCCATAATGAACGCCTTTATATCTTTTCTTTAAGGACATATTCCACTGCATAAACAATTATGATTCTAAAGCCATCAGTTCTGCTCAAGGAAATAAATGTTTAACATTAATCATGTTCATTATTAAAAATACAGTAACATGAAAGACTTCTCATGTTTCTAGCCAAAAAATATATATATTTTAAATCAGATCAATTGCCTAATATTTTTTCAGTTATAAAGTACTTTCAGAAGCTGTACTTATTTTTAAAATGAGATATTGTTTAGCTTTTTGTTTGCATTCATAACTTTAGACCCCCAAGTTGCTATTTAGAATTATGACAGGTGGTTCCTTGATGGAATGAGTAAAATATCCCAAGTTGCCTAAATTACATCCAAAGAAGAGCTTAAATCAATGATGTCCATTTGTTTTTATGACACTCTCAGGGAAGCTCAGGTTACTTCAAAGGAGATCGGAAACTCTCAAACAAAATTAATCTGGATAAACAAATCTGGCACATTTATACTTATATATACCAAATATAAATATATATCTATATGCACATAGTGCTTCTGAAAGAGGCAAAGCTAGGAAATCAATGAGTGTTACCAAGATCCTAGAAGATTAAACTGATCACAAATTATAGTATGTATTATGCACTGGGTTGGAACTAATCAGGGAAAATAAAAGTCCACTAAATTGACAACATCATACATTGAATCATCAGAAAGAAAAGAGGTCAAGGGGGAGCAAAAAAAATCAATGAAGCTATTTTTAAATGGGTGATTTTGTAAATCAATTGCTAGCCGACCCAATAGGTTGTATGGTTACTCATTTGATCCACTTTTTTTCATATCTATGCTGTGCTACATTCCTGTCTGTGAATGGAGAGGCCATTCATCCTGCATCTCAATAAAATCATACTAGACATCCCTGTTGCTAATGGAGCCAGCTCAAAATCAATATATGTATTTATCATGTTACCCACACATATAGATCAAGGGTTAAGAAAATGTTTTCAATACAGTAGTAATCAACCAAGCCTCCTATAATTAGGCTGTCTGGTGACCCCTTAAGTGTAGGTATTGGGGGTGGCCCAAGAGGCTATCTTATGACCAAGTTCAAAATTCCTTTGTTTAAAGCAAATGCACTCCCCTATCATCAGATTATGCAATGAAGAAGAACAGGGACCTCCTGCTTCCTAAGTCTGTAACTGCGGGCAAGTTTCTCACCTGCTCTCTGCCTCAGTTTCTCTAACTGTAAAAAAGGAGAAATAGTGTTTACACCATAGAACTGCTGTGAGGATTAAATGAGTTAGGAAGGTTGAAGTGTTCAGTGCAGTCCACACAGTAAGCATTTAATAAGTGTGAGCTCTTATTATCATTTATTACCTCACTTGTCAGAGGTTCCCTAGCTAGTTGCAGCAGAACTCAAGACTCATGACGACCTTAGAATCATGTTGACTATTTTTAATGTACCTTAACTACAAAATATTATCTTAGTGTTCAGATTTTTATGTGTTAAGTGCTCAGTATTAAACAGTCACTTGACTTGACCTGCACATTAAGTTGCATATTTGTCCTTTGTATGTCCTGAAAAGCGTGGAATTGCCGGGAGCTACATTGGTTGAGTCTGGAAATACGCTGGAAACTCCACCCCTGATTATCTGCGTGGCTTCACTGGGTCACAGCTCCCACCTAAGTACCAGATTTCCTCCTACAACAGAAAGGGCTTGGACCAGGCGACCTCTATGACCCCTTCTGTTCTAAGAACCACAGCATTACAAGGCCGATCTCTCCCTGGAGTCTCTGAGTTGTGACTGCCTTATCTACAGATGGTCTCTGACTTACAGTGGTGCAACTTACAATTGTTGAACTTTACAGTGGTGCAAAAGCAATAAGCATTCAGTAGAAACTGTTCTTGGAATTTGAGTTTTGACCTTTTCCCAGACCACCGATATGCAGTACCATCCTCTCTTGAGACTCCAGGCAGTGGCAGCGAGCCATGGCTCCCAGACAGCCAGGTGATCATGACAAAAAAATCAATATCCTCCAGTGGACTGTGCTGCCAAGCGAGATGTTCATGGGCTGGGGCACCCGCCTATTAGTCGTACAATATTTTCAACTGACAGTGGATTTGTAGGCGATAACTCCATTGTACGTGTGCAGAACATCTGCATTTGAAGAAACCACCCAGTATAAAGCAGGAGAAACCTGACTAACAGATTTTTAGACATGGCCTTCTTCGGGATAGCACATCCCCAAATGCTAGGATGAAATCAGTTTCATAAAATTCACACAGAAAGGCCCACTATATCACTTTAATTGGAAAATTATAGGGAAAATGTAAATCAAATATATACGGATGAGTTATTCTACCACATTTCAGTCAGCATGCCTGACTGGGGTACACAATAGGAGTATTTGTTAAGCACTTCTACAGGGCTCTGAAACTCCCTTGAATGCTGGCTTGAACTTTACGTCTGCTGAAGAAACAAGAAGGAACATAGACACTTCCCCTGGGAATGAGAAAAGACACTGCTCAGAGATGCCACAAGAGATCATTTGAAATCCCTTAAATACATGTCTCAGGCAAAGAAGACTTTATCCTGCCCGGCTTTCTGACCTGGAAAGTACCTCCCAAGACAAATAACAGTGAGGCTGTACACAACACAAAAGGCTTAAGAAGATGAGGGCAGGAAGTCCCGATCACCTGAAGCCCCGTCACCTGGGGTCCAAGAGAGTTTGAGAAGGCATATGAAATTTAAACAGAGGTTTATTTACACTGTAAGATATATGCAAGATTTTGAGGAAAATCAGAGAGAAAAGCAGCTGATTTCTCAGCAAAAACATGTGTTCAAAATGCACATGTTCTAAATTTAAAGTGCTGTCTATAAATGCCAGCAATAGCCATGATTAACTAGTACACACCAGAGGGTCGTGGACACTAGATTCTCCCCACTCACGTAATCAGGCTTTCAGTCACCCCCAACCCCCCCCCATTGCCCACCTAGTTACAAGGTTATGGCAGCAAATGTACACAATACTGTCAAACCGTAATGGCTTTGAAAAGCATCCATTTGGCCAATGTTGAAGAATTTTGCTTTCATCCAGGTCTCTTTTTTGCCTCTTAGTATCCTTGAATTCATCAAGGAGAAATGCAAGGAAACATGAACGGTCCACTACAAGTTAGCATTTCCCAGTGACATAAAGAAACCCGTGCAACTGGCCTTACAGCCCTGAGCCCTGGCCCACATCCCAAGAGTACTGGCTTCCACTGGGAACAAGCAGCTCCTAATCCCCACTGTCAGTGTGATACTGTCTACCACACCCCTTCACAAATGCGTTTTTCCAGAAACTAATAAAAACTGGTCCCCAAGACAATAGCTTCACGCTAAGCTCTATCCCCATTGGGACATTACAAATGAACCTACTGTAAGCAACCCAATTAAAAAGCATGCCCGTGTACACAGTCCTGGCCACCAAAATATATATCTGCTATTCCAGCAATTATACCACAACAGATTCTGAATGTGTCTTAATTCATAGAAGAATGGACAGGCATGGACACAGATTCTCAGTTCTTGTAGCTGTGGCTGCCATACGCTCTTCCCAGTGGTGGCCACGAACACTAATGTGTCTTATTATTTCAGGACATGAGAGAATTGTTCGCGTTCACCTTCTGAGGCTCTCCCAGAACTGCCAGATGAACACCCACGTCTCCTCCTCCCACCAAAGGTAGATGTGGCCAACGGGAGACGCTGGGTGGTGACCATGGAGCCTCAGTCCCCCACTCTGGGGAAAGCCTCATCTCAGCAGGAGGCCCCGGGCGCACCCAGCAGATCGGCCAGCTACGCGGAGGCCGCGCGGTTTCATCTTTAACGCTCCTGAAGGACAATAGCTCATCAAGCCCCACCGAAAGCCCCAGACCCGTCGCGGAGCCTGGGCTGGCGGGGGATGAGGCTGAGCGACTCCTCCTAGAGGTGGTTATGTGGAGAAGGAGCAATCCCTTCTCCCTCCTCCTCCTCCCCCCGCTACTATCCTCGGCCCGGAGAACTGCCGCTTGCCGCCATTGACACGCACAGATAAAACCCAAAGAAAGGCAAAGAGTCCTGCCCGGCACCGGCACCGCGCGGGCCGAACCTGCGCCCGGGGAGGGGCGCGCAGAGGGCAGCGGGCGCGCGGAGCAGGCGGCGCAGCACCAGGTGAGCCCGCCATGGCGATGGCATTATTGTTTAGGGGCTCCGGGGTCTGGAAACAAAACGCGCTGCCGGGGCAGTGCAGGGGCCGGAGAGAGCCACCCCCGCCTCGCCCCCTCGCCTCCCGCGGGCGCCCCCGGTAGCCGACCCACCTCTGCAAATAATAATAGTAATAATACTAATAATAAATCTGCCCAACTTGCCTCCCCGGGAAATAAAGGGGGAGGGTTGCGAAAGAAGCGGCTGCATTCCTGCGGCCGGCGAGGGGCCGGGGCTTCGTGGGCAGGGAGCGAGGAGGGAGGAGGGCCGCGGGGTCAGCGGAGGGCCCGAGCAGCTGGACCTGGGGGAGCGGAGGGCCGCAGGGGATGCGGAGTTCGGGGCGCAGAAGAGGAACGGGGCGCCGCGGGGCACGGGG